>NW_025225099.1:809318-917093 GCF_018294505.1 Triticum aestivum | reverse complement strand
CGAGCCTCCGTCCCCGCCGTCGCACCTCTGTGTGCCCCGCGCCGGCGCCTCGCCGTCGGCCGAGCACCGCCCGAGCCGGCCGCCCAGCGCCGCCCCGTGCTTTGATCCGGAGGGCAGCGACCGGATCCCGCCGCCGGCGCCTTCCTCCGTCCGTCCCCGAGTCCGCCTCGGCTTCCGCGCCTCGCCGGAGGTCCAGGGCATCGCCCTGCCGTCGGTCGTCGTCGGCCCCCACGCCGAGATGGCCTCGTCCAGATCCAGCCCCGACCCGCCAAGCAAACACCCCGGCACGCCCGTCCCGTACCCCTCCGTCCACTTTTCCCCAGGGTGAGATTTTTGCTGTCCCTAAGTTTTGCAACATTTTCATGCCCTGTTCAACGCATCATAACTCCATGCATACTACTCCGTTTTGTGCGCGTAATATGTCAAATTGTTTGTCTCAACGAGTACTTCATTCCATTCCATTGCATCATATTCATTTAAGTCCATCTTGATGCCTGAATCATCGTTGCAAGAGTGCTTCATAATGTTAGTTCCTGTTTCTTAACAGAACTTGCTGATTTGTCATTTTTTCCATGATTGATGTGTGCATCCTATGAGGTTGATGTCTACATGTGTTTGTAACTATGCCATGTCTTATTTATAGAGGTGCTTACCATGTATTTTTGTGAACAATGTGGTGACTAGCAGAAGCATGCAAACTAGGCCTCGTGATGTCGCTGATTTTAGTCCCTGTTCTGCTGTTATTTTTATGTCATGTAAACATGATGCTACAGAGAGATCCAAGCATATTTTGAGATACTTCAGTAAGGATGTTTTGAACATATGTTTTTTGTCTATACATTCATGCCCCGAGTTGCAATTATGGAGTAGTCTAGCATGTCATTTTCGTGCTCTACTTTTGCTCCAAAATGTTTCCTGGCAGATTGTTTACATGTCATTCAATTTTGCCAAGGTTGTTGTAGTTGATCCTTGCATGCTATGAACTTGTTCTTGCCTTGGTTGGTTTCATAAACATGTCTTCTTGCTGATGCTATGCTTATATTGTCATGCAATGACTTGTGGTGAGTGAATCGAGCTTGTTAAGTATGGTACTTGCTGTTACTGTTTTGCTAGGCTGAATCTGTTATTTCGTGATGCTATCTAAACCTGCTGCTACAAGTCATTCTATGCATAATCTGGAGATGTTCACTAAGGGTGTTTTGTTCTACATGTTATGCTCTATCCATCCATGCCCCTGGTTGCATTTATTCCCTGCTGTAGGTTGGTGTAATCTTGCTCCAAAGTTGCTAATTAATGTTGCTGTCAGCCTGTTAACATTAAGTTCAGTTGTTACCATGTGTTTTTCTAGTGATCCATGCACCCTATGAACTTTCTCTTGCCATGCTTAGCATCATAAACATGTCTTATTACTGTTGGTTGCCTTTCCATGCCATTTATTTCTCTGTGGTGAGTGGTACAAGCTCACCAACATGCCTACTTATCGTTGTTCCTGCCATGTTTGCATCTGTCATATAACTTGCTATGTTTACATGGGTGCCATCATATTTTCTGATCCTTTTTGGCTCATGGTCAGTAAAGGACTTTTGTTCTATGCATTTAGTAGTATCATGCCATGCCTTTGTTTGCCATGATAATTTCATGTAACATGTTGTTTGATAGCTCTAAACATTGCAACCTGATGTTATTTTCTGCAAAGTCTGAACTGATATTATTTGCAATCTTGCCATATGTGTTTGAGCATGATCTAGTGATTTCTGGAGATAGCTCAGTGTTCATGTTTTGTAATACTTTACCTGTACATAATGTCCATGCCTTTTGTTTTCTTGTTGAGGTCATGTAGCATGTTGTTTTTATGCTTGCAATATGCCTAGTTGCTGTTTTGGACAGATTGTTGCTATAACTTGTTTCATGTGTGTGTGTTGAACCGTTGCTCCGTTTTGAGTGTGCTCTATATGAAACTTGCTTGATTTTGCATGTAGTTTCATATTATCATGTTGCATCCTTGTTTTGGTGTGTTTGCTTGATGTTTGAATGGTTTTTGCATCTATGCCATGTTTAACTTGGTTTGCTCATATTTTCTAGGCCGTAGCTCCGAACTAAATGAACTTTATATGTAACTTGACTAGAATTTCATGTAGATCCTCTTGGTGCATCTTAACTTGCTGTTTAACAACTTGAACATAAGGTTTATTCAGATCTGGACCAATTTTGAAATATGCATATGAGGACTTACCAGAATTGTTATATGTTGTTTCTGGCCTCATTTAAACTTGCCTTGATGTGTTGCTCTTGTTTGCATCATCTCTTGCCATGAGTAGCTTCATGTAGCCTTGTCTTGCATCATGCTTGTTTATGCATCATGTCTTGTATAGGTGTGGTGTGTTTACCATGTTGTGTGCTTCTTCTCGATAGTTCCCGTATCGTTGCGATCATGAGGATTCATTCGTCTACGCTTGGTTCGTCTTCGTGGCTTCATCTTCTTCATGGACTCATTATTCTTCCTTGCGGGATTTCAGGCAAGATGATCGCTACCCTGGATCTCACTACTATCATTTCTATGCAAGTTGCTTCGTTCTATCGCTATGCTGCGTTACCTATCTGTTGCTCTTCAAGCCATCCCAAATTGCCTTGAACCTCTAACCTTTGTCACCCTTCCTAGCAAACCGTTGCTTGGCTATGTTACCGCTTTGCTCAGCCCTCTTATAGCGTTCCTAGTTGCAGGTGAAGTTGAAGATTACTCCATCGTGGACAGGATTTTGTTGGGATATCACAATATCTCTTATATTACTAATTCATCTATATACTTGGTAAAGGGTGGAAGAATCGGCCTTATGCCTGGTGTTTTGTTCCACTCTTGCCGCCCTAGTTTCCGTCATACCAGTGTTATGTTCCCGGATTTTGCGTTCCTTACGCGGTTGGGTGATTTATGGGACCCCCTTGATAGTTCGCTTTGAATAAAACTCCTCCAGCAAGGCCCAACATTGGTTTTACCATTTGCCTCACCACCACCTACTTTTCCCTTGGGAGTCGCCCTCTCGAGGGTCATCTTTATTTTAGCCCCCCTCCCCCCCCGGGCCAATGCTTCTCTAAGTGTTGGTCCAAACCGAGCGATGTCCGGCGCCCCCTGGGCAACCAGGGTCTATGCCAACCCGTCGTCTTGCTCATCTGGTGTGCCCTGAGAACGAGATATGTGCAGCTCCTATCGGGATTTGTCGGCACAGCGGGAGGCTTTGCTGGTCTTGTTTTACCATTGTCGAAATGTCTTGCAAACCGGGATTCCGAGTCTGATCGGGTCTTCCTGGGAGAAGGTATATCCTTCGTTGATCGCGAGAGCTTATCATGGGCTAAGTTGGGACACCCCTACAGGGTATAATCTTTCGAAAGCCGTGCCTGTGGTTATAGGCAGATGGGAATTTGTTAATGTCCGGTTGTAGATAACTCGACACCAGATCCGAATTAAAATGCATCAACCGCGTGTGTAGCCGTGATGGTCTCTTTTCGGCGGAGTCCGGGAAGTGAACACGGTTTCTGGGTTATGGTTGACGTAAGTAGGAGTTCAGGATCACTTCTTGATCATTGCTAGTTTCACGACCGTTCCGCTTGCTCTCTTCTCGCTCTTAATTGCGTATGTTAGCCACCATATATGCTTAGTCGCTGCTGCAACCTCACCACTTTACCCCTTCCTTTCCCTTTAAGCTTTGCTAGTCTTGATACCCATGGTAATGGGATTGTTGAGTCCTCGTGGCTCACAGATTACTACAACAACAGTTGCAGGTACAGGTTATGCGATGATCATGATGCGAGAGTGATGTTTTCTTGTATTGGAGTTCTTCTTCTGCTTCTTCTTTGATCAGGGGATAGGTTCTAGGTCGGCAGCCTGGGTTAGCAGGGTGGATGTTGTTTGAGTTTCTGTTTGTGTTTCATCCATAGCCGGATGATGCTCTTATGTATTGTGATGTTGTATTCGTGTGGCATTGTATGCCTTATGTATGTATCCCCATCTATTATGTAATGTTGATGTAATGATATCCACCTTGCAAAAGAGTTTCAGTATGCGGGTCTATCCTTGGTGGGACCTTCGAGTTCCTTTTGGATAGGGTCGCATATTGGGCGTGACAGTAAGGCCTTTATTATCCAGAGCAAATATGTGAGGAAAAGGTTCCTCTTATTGACCTGGATTTGGAGTTCTCCAGGGTCGTTTGCGGATCTGCCATGCAGCGTTTCAGACGCTGCGGAGTTCTTCCGAGCCGAAGAGGGGAGCTCTACGGAGAAGCTATTTTGGTCGCAATACCTTGCACCAGAACATCCAATGCTCTTTAGCGACCAGCTAAAACAGCTGGTCGAACTGCATAGGGCGGCCGAACTAGCCATGAAGGACTTAATAATCCGGCTATGGCCTGCCGAAGCCATACCCAGCAGCTACTTCGGGCTCGTGAAGCGGCTGGTCAATGCATGCCCTCGACTTGATGCCATCAACCGATCGGTCTGCATCGAAGGCGCGTGAATGGCCTTCGCCCGAGTCAAGATGCACTGGGTGAAGATGGATGCCGCGAAGCTTGTGACCGAGGGACCGTCCATGGGCAAGGAGCACCGCACGCCCGAACTGTATTTTGACAATGTTATGGAGGGATCCCGCCTTGTGGCGGAGCAATGTGCTAAGGATGCTATCTTTGAATGAATACATTCATGTTATCTTGTCCTATACCATGAAACAAGATCGTGATGTAATATAGTGCTTGTTATTTAAAATTTTACCTCGTGTGCAGCCCTATTGTTAAATCTGAGAGTTGGCCAGTCGTCGGCTTCTGCCCCCACATAGGTAGTACGGGGGTATTCAGGATAAATCTAAAAACTCTTTACTCCAAAGGTTGGTCCTGAAAGGGGGTGTTTAGCACAACGAACTAGGCAATCGGACTATGTGGCTTTATCACCCTCACTTAGCCATAGGAATTTGACAATAAAAATTTAGGCACAACCCCTAGTATTAGTAAGTCCGAACTTGGGATGCTGTAAACACCTGATTGGATAAAACTGATTCATCGCATAATGCGGAAAAGATCGCAAAAAATTTGAAACCTCTCGAATAGCTGACTGGCTCACGCCATATCATGATAGTTAGTTTTCGGCTTTCTCTACTGAGGTGTTCATCCAGATGAACCAGGACACAATTGCAGTAGTTCTCCCTTTACTACCCTAGCCGATATAGCGGAACGTAAGGTAGTAAGCATAGGAGCCGGGCAACCCAACTATTTACCAAAGACATGATTCGGAGCCGATGCATATAATGCTATAAGTTCGAGGTGCCGAACTATACTTAAAAAAGTGTTCGGACTTTGTTGCCGTATTATGGGGCGTAATGAAGCCCCTGGTGAATTATGGCGTACTAGAGTGTACGGGTGCAGTTGATAAGAATGTCAAGAAAAAAAGAAAAAATGAAGTAGTAGGCTAATGCCGCAGAAATTGGACCGCAAACTATTTTCCACTATGGGTTGATTAATACGTCAAAGCGTATTTATACAAGTAGTGCGATAAGCAACAGGGTTATTTAACATGCCAGGACCAAGGTAGAGCTGCGTGCGGGTCTTTTAAAATAGGCAAAACGATCAATTAAAGAGACCACCTGGAAATTCCCTTATATGTCAATGCTTCTTGCCGTCTTTGTGTATCCGTCCCTTGATAGGTACGACGATCGGGCCGCCAGGAAAGACCTGTGAAGAGAAGAAACCTGAAAAGAAAGAAAAAGTAAAAGTATGTGGGTCCAGGACAGGTTGAGCCGTATTATGGACCACGGTCTAGCTGTGCCTCCGTCAATGCCCATGGTATTTTGAGTGTGTAGTTATGTACGTGCGGTACAAATGTCGCGGTTTGGTCGGGACTGGGACGGAGGCCGAATTGCTAGTCAAGCTCTTGACGAGCTGGACTGTCCTGCTGCAGGGTAGTTTGGACTCGTTTGACAGTGTCCGGGAGCTTGGTCACCGAATTAAGGTTCTGCCTGAAAAGGTCGCTCTGTGCTTCTGCTGCGAGGGCAGCGATGTGCTCCTCGGTACGGAGGGAGCATTCCATGTTTCCATTGACTGTTATGACACCGTGTGGTCCAGGCATCTTGAGCTTGAGGTAAGAATAATGTGGTACCACGTTGAATCGAGCGAATGCGGTTCATCTGAGCTATGCGTGATAGCCACTGTAGAAGGGGATGATATCAAAGATCAACTCTTCGCTTTGGATGTTGTCTGGGATCCGAAGACCACCTCCAGTGTGATTGAGCCCATACAGCGGGCCTCTACACCTGGTATGACACCTTTAAAGGTGGTTTCTGTGGGCTTGATCCTTGAGGGATCAATACCCATTTTGCGCATTGTATCCTGATAGAGCACGTTTAGGCTGCTGCCGCCGTCCATGAGGACTTGCATCAGATGGAATCCATCAATGATTGGCTGAAGAACCAGTGCGGCTGAACCGCCATGACGGATATTGGTCGGATGGTCCCTGCGATCGAAGGTGATCGGGCAGGATGACTGTGGGTTGAGCTTTGGGGCGACTGGCTCCATCGCGTAGACGTCCCTGAGCGCGCGCTTGCGCTCCCTCTCGGGGATATGGGTAGCGTATATCATGTTCACCATTTTAACTTGTGGAGGAAACTTCTTCTGTCCCCCTGTGTTCGGTGGCCGGGGCTCCTCGTCATCGTCCTCGCTTTGCAACCCCTTCTCCTTGTTCTTGGCATTTAACTTGCCAGCCTGTTTAAAAACCCAACATTCTCTGTTGGTGTGATTGGCTGGTTTATTAGGAGTGTCATGGATTTGACATGGACGATCGAGTATGCGGTCCAAACTGGATGGGCCCGGATTGTTTCTTTTGTATGGCTTCTTCCGCTGGCCGTACTTAGAGCCACTGAATCCGGCATTGACCATCGTGTCTTTGGTGTTGTCACCGTTGCTTCAACGCTTGTGTCTGTTGCGTCGGGGCTTGCTGTTGCTGTTTCTGGCTTTAAAAGTGCAAGGTTCGCTTGTATTGTTATTGCTACGGGCAAGCCAGCTATCCTTGCCTGCGCAGAAGCGGGTCATAAGAGTTGTAAGGGCTGCCATGGACTTCGGCTTCTCTTGGTCGAGGTGTCGGGCGAGCCATTCGTCATGGATGCTATGTTTAAAGGCCGCTAGGGCTTCGGCAACCGGACAGTCGATGATCTGGTTCTTTTTAGTTAAGAACCTAGTCCAAAATTTCCTGGCTGACTCTCCGGGTTGTTGGACTATGTGACTTAAGTCGTCGGCATCCAGAGGTCGGACATATGTACCTTGGAAGTTATCAAGGAAGGCATCTTCCAAGTCCTCCCAGCTGCCAATGGAGTTTTCAGGCAGACTGTTCAACCAGTGTCGAGCTGGTCCCTTGAGTTTTAGCGGGAGGTACTTGATGGTGTGAAGATCATCACCGCAGGCCATATGAATATGGAGAAGAAAATCCTCAATCCATACCGCGGGGTCTGTTGTCCCATCATATGACTAGGTGTTTATGGGTTTAAACCCTTCCGGGAATTCATGTTCCATTACTTCATCAGTGAAGCAAAGGGGGTGTGCGGCACTTCTATATCGGGCCAAGTCGCGACGTAGCTCGGATGGAGTTCGACTGCGGTCTTCGGTCTGGGCATGATTATATTTATCACATCCGACCAGATGGCCATCGGCATGCATAGGGGCACACCCCCGCAATCCATAGATCGATCTGCTCTGACCTGCTCTATTTTCCAGGTCATGCCACGGGTCATATGTGTATCCCCGAGCTGTTGTGTCTCTGTTTTTATGGCGAGGTACTGTGGGCTGGTGTTCGGCTCGAGTTGCTGCTTTATCACAACCACGTGGTGGTCAGTCAGCCGCATTATTCGCTGGTAGGACGGGCTCCAGTGCCTTGTCATCAAATTGGGGTACCAATTTGTGCTTCGGGTAACTTTTGGTTGGGTGCTCGAGGCCGTCTTCTTCGGCTGCTAGGATGTTAGTCCATCTATCATTGAGCAGATCTTGATCAGCTTGAAGATGATGTTGCTTCTTTTTCAGGCTCCTTGCAGTGGCTATTAGCCGGCGCTTAAAGCGCTCCTGATCGACGGGCTCCTCAAGCATGACAAAGTCTTCGTCGCCGAGGCTCACCTCATCCTCGGTGAGCGGAAGATAGTTACTATCCTATGAGTCTTCATTGATGGCCTGTTCGTTAGGGCTGACTCACCCATCCTCCCGTTCATCATGTTCAGAAATTGGCTCAACGGGGTCTTCATTGTCTTTGGCATCGTCCGGAGTATTATTTTCTCCTGTGCCGGTATTGTTGTTTTTTCCACGACGTGGTTTAGACAGCGCTGCTGACGTCGGCTCTTTGGTTGTATCTCAGGAGGCTTATCCTTGACTGGATCCTTCTCATTGTCGTTGTTATTCTCTTTTGGTGTATCCACGGTGTATACATCATACGAGGAGGTGGCTGCCCAGCGCCCTATAAGCGGTGGTTTTTGTGCCTTCTCCTCTCCGGCATCGTCGTCCATACCATCGATGTCTTTGGAGTCGTAATCGAGCATGTTGGTTAAGTCTTCGATAGTGGCTACGAAGTGGGTGGTGGGTGGGAAGCGGAATTCTCCGCCATCAGCATCCAATTCAAACCAGATATAGTTCGGCTGAGAGTCTCCTGATAAGGAGAGGGCTTTTAATGAGTTTAGCACATCGCCAAAAGGCGAGTGCCGGAAGATGTCCGCGGAGTTGAACTCAACAATCGGCACCTGATCAGGTTCGATGGGCGCGGATGCACGCGGTTTGGAACCTATAGCCAGAGACGAACCTGAGGTTCCGTTGACACGGGTGTCGGTGTCAAAACCGGCGGATCTCGGGTAGGGGGTCCCGAACTATGCGTCTAAGGCTAATGGTAACAGGAGGCGGGGGACACGATGTTTACCCAGGTTCGGGCCCTCTCTATGGACGTAATACCCTGCTTCCTGCTTGATTGATCTTGATGATATGAGTATTACAAGAGTTGATCTACCACGAGATCATAGAGGCTAAACCCTAGAAGCTAGCCTATGATTATGATTGTTCTCCTACGGACTAAACCCTCCAGTTTTTATAGACACTGGAGGGGGCTAGGGTTACACAGAGTCGGTTACAGAGAAAGGAATCTACATATCCAAATTGCCAAGCTTGCCTTCCACGCAAAGGAGAGTCCCACTCGGACACGGGACGAAGTCTTCAATCTTGTATCTTCATAGTCCAACAGTCCAGCATAAGCATATAGTCCGATTGCCCGAGGACCCCCTAATCCAGGACCCCCTCAGTAGCCCCTGAACCAGGCTTCAATGACGATGAGTCCGGCGCGCAAATTGTCCTCGGCATTGCAACGCGGGTTCCTTCTCCAAATACTCCAAGGTAGATTTTGAACACATGAATCATGTCCGACTCTGCAAAATAGATCCCATGCACCACCGTAGAGAGCACAATATTCCACGAATCTAATCTGCTGACAACTTTTACTAGCGTGACATCACGCCGCATCCCGGTTATCATCAGAACCATTTTCCCCAACCTGGCATTGCACGTCTTGCGAGGCGGTTTTATTGGCATGTCTTGTCGAAGCAGAGATCGTGTCCCCTTATTACGGGATACTCATCAATATGGGCGTGGGTAGCCCAACCGTTCCGTTAGTATGACTCCTCGGTTTAGGCAAGTTCCAAACGGCCGCGCGGAGAACGCTTGACATTCATCCTCTTTATGAAGAGGCCAAGACCTGCCCTTTTCTTTCCACGCCTGATCCTTCCCTTCTCCTACCTCGAGTTCCAACACCCAAGGTTCAGTCCACGCGCTCCGGACCTGCAATCATGTCTGGATCCAACCCTCAAGGCTGGTGGATGGCCTCTTCTTTCACAGAGGAGGACATCAAGAAGCTTAGGGAGGCTAGGTATCTGACCGCCGAAATCCTTCACAGGCTTCCTGCTCAAGGGCAGGTTATCCCTACTCCCGAACCCAAAGAGAGCATCATATTCATCTCCCACTTCGTCCGAGGGCTAGGCTTTGGTCTTCATCCCTTTGTTAGAGGGCTCATGTTCTATTACGGGCTAGATTTTCATGATCTAGCTCCGGATTCCTTCCTTCACATCTCGTCGTTTATCGTCGTGTGTGAGGCCTTCCTCCGCATTACCCCACACTTCGGCTTATGGCTCAAGACCTTCAATGTGAAGCCGAAGATGATCGACGGGCGACACGCAGAGTGCGGAGGCACTATAATAAGCAAAAGTGCCGACGCCTTATGGCCAAAGGGTTCCTTCCCGGAGGTGTCTGACCTATGACAATGGGAGTGGTTTTATATCACAGCACCCCGAGGTAGAAAGCGGGCAGCCACCCCGGCCTTCCGCTCCGCCCCTCCGCCACAGCTTGCATCATGGGTCAACAAGGGGCTGGACTGGGGACCGATTAATGACGTGCTGACATTGCAAAACCACATCTGAGATCTCCTCAAGGGGGATATCAGTCTTGTCAAAGTAATTCAAGTAATGTTAGTTCGTCGGTTCCTGCCATGCCAATGTAGATCTCTTCGTATGTGGGAGTTCAACCCGGAAGGACCGTGAACCATTCAACACTTCTTCGCGTGACGCTCGAAGGGATGTATCGATTATTCTTCGGATCACGAATAAAGTGTCCGGACACAACAGAGGATGCGGGTCTCAACTGCAACCAGCCAGATACCCAAGTAAGTAACTCCGCGACCGAACATGATGTCATTATATTTGTCACAACATTATTCTGAAAAACCACCCTTGGCCAGGACTGGATAAGAAAGGCGGAGAGGATCAGGTGTTCGGACCCTCTTCCCGAAGGCTCGCTGGATCCTGTACTAACCAGGATGCTTGCTCGCGCACCTTATCAAGTGCCATCAGGGGAGGACGAGGGGAGAAATAGGGAAGCCGAAAGCGGGCTTCATGCTAGAGGTACATTACACATCCTAACCGGGGGAATTAGTGCTCCCGTGTTGGAGGATGATCGGGGAGGAGAGTCTAGAATCCTCTCTCCCCATGGGAAGAAAAGGGCCGCCTCTAAAGACTTGGAAACGGAGGTTTCCAAACGAGGGAAGAAACCTTCACCAGGGGGCCCTGCCCCGGAGGGCATCCTTACCGCACAGCGCCCACAAGGGGGCCAGCCGTCGACCGAGCCATAAGTGAACAGAGGCACTTTATTAAGCATGCCCCGTTGTTTTCCTAAGAATAACAACCGAGACATATGTTTTGTAGTCCGGCTCATAGCCCTTCTCCACAATGTTCATCCTCGGGGGATCTTCTTCCGGAGATGATGGAGAGCGAAATGCCTCCTCCTGCTTCCCCACCCCATGAGGCGGACGACCCTGAGGTGTCATCCCGGAGGATCTCTCCCGATCCGCTAAGGCCAGAAGGTAACTCTTCGTCTGCCCAAAGTCCGGAGTTCTCGGCTCCTAAGGAGACCAACAGAAAAAGCCCGGGGTTGCCAATGTACAACCGGACACATTGATTGGTCTTCTGCAGCAAGCAGATATATCGGAGGCACAGCGTACCTTAATGGGTACGGTGGTGGAGAGGATTTCATCCGCGAAAAGCGGGTTGAATGAAGCTTTTACGAGCCTGCTAAGAGGCTTCGAGGTATGCAAAGTGATATATATATTTTTTTGATTGTACCGTACACGCAAGGTGTGCTTTGTATAGATAGTAGCCCCTGAGAATCTGGTTGCCGTCCGGACGAGGCTAGCAGAGGATCATAGTCTCAGGTAATGATAGCGATGTGTTTGTGCGCAGGCGGCTGCAGATTCGACGGCTGACCGGACTACTGAGTTTGCCGAACTGAGGCGGCAACTTGACATGGCGGATGCGTACATCATGCTTGTGAACAAGCGGCTTGACGAGGCACAGGGTATGTATATTTGGGTGCTCATCAAATATTAATAAGAGCATGATGCTAGTATTTATAGTATGGTTTGACTGCAGATGGAGCTACCACCGTGGAGACCCTTCGGGCAGAACTTGCTCGGGCCAAGGAGCAAGCCAGGAGAAGTGATGCAGCCGCCCTGAAGGCAGGCAAAGAATTAAAAGCCGAACAGGCTGCTCATCGCCAGAGTGAGGATAAAATAGCCAACATGGCTCTTGAGCTGCAAAATGCCACCAGCCAATATGAGCTTCTTGAAAGGGAAAATCAAACGAAGATGGCTGACCTAAAGAAGTCCTTGCAAGCAGCAAAGGAAACTCGCTCTAAAATCAGAGCAGCGCGGGAGGAGCTTCGGCAAGCCGGTGATATCGCGGCTGGGAAGCCCTTTATATTGCGAACGAAGTTCGGCGATCCGAAGTATGCCCCACTTGATCAATTGTGGAGTTCTGCAGACGCATACTTGGATTTAGCAAAGAGTGCTGCTAATGCGACTGAGTATTTCAAAGATCAAAAAGATCATGAGGTGGAAAGATTGTTCTGGTCGTAGTTCAGTAATCCAAGGCGTCCGCTGGTGTTGAATGAGCAAATGTCCGAGTGGGCCGAGCTCCATAGGTTGTCCGGGCTTGCCATGAAGGCTGTCGTGGATCATCTATGGCCGAAGGAACCAAGTCAAGATAGTTATTTTGGTTTGGTGCAATGATATATTCGTGTTGTGCCGCATATCGATGCTGTCAAGAGGTCGGCGTGCATAGAGGGTGCGCGGATGGCCCTTGCCCGTGTTAAGACGTATTGGGCAAAGATGGAGGACACCGATATTGCAACCGGGGGTCCGCCTGGGGGCCAGGACTCGCCCGAGCTCTATTTTGAAGAAGTCTTAGAAGGTGCCCGTTTAATAGAGGCTCAGTGCTCAAAGAATACCATGTTCCAATGACATGTATCGTGATTGTAAAAACAATGCTTTTGATAATAAAGGCTATATCTATACTTTTGCCCGTAAAGTATTGTAGTGCCTCCTGTGCGGCCGCTTATGTATATATGTATATAACCTGAAAGTTTGCAGTCGTCGGCTTCAGCCCCCTCACATATAATGCGGGGGTGTTCGGCAAAGCGCGTAATCACACTTGATCCAACGTCTTGATCCATTAAGGAGGTGATGGCGCGGCGAACGAGGCAATCAGACTATATAGCTTTAGCACTTTCACTTAGCCATAGGAGTTTGACAGTGGGGCTACTATATAGCCCCTTGTATATCCACGTTCATCCAAATACGATGCGCGTACATACGTGACCGGGAAACCGGTCCTTCCTTAATGTGGAGGAATCGTGAAGATTCTTCTTAGTCATCGAGTGGTTGACCAGTCTCTCGCTTTATCATGACAGTCAGTTTTCGGCTTTCTCTACTGAGGTGCTCATCCGGATGAACCAGGGCACAATAGCAGTAGTTCTCCCGGTGCCACCTTAGCCGATAGAGCGGAACGTAAGGTAGCAAAACATGGGAGCCGGTCAAACCCAACTATTGACCAAAGACATGATTCGGAGCTGATGCATATAAGGCCAAACTCACGACACCGAATACTCCTGAAGGTATTCGGACTTTACAACATATACTGGGCTGAGTACCGCCCTTGATAATGATCCCTGAATTTCCAGGTACATGCATTAATCTGGCGTGACAAAAGAGCTTGCCAATAACGCCAGTATCCCTCTTGGTTATTTTAAGTGCCCGGAGGGTGTGAGGCAACACGAGACAATAAAAGAAAGGTTTACACAGGGTCTTAATCTAAAAAGAAACCTTTGAACGGGGCCCTGCTGCACGTCTGCGCCTTTGTCTCTGTTGTGCCGTATCCTGGAAGGGTGTAGCACGATGGTCATCTGTAAATAAAACCCAGATGAAAGAATTTGGTGTGACCGTGCGAAGAGTTGGTTATTCTTAATGAACCATGAGATTTCAATCTATTGTGTATTCATAGGGTCGAGCCGAACTATGGACCCTTTTACATGCGAGCAACCCCTAGCACCACATATGGGGGCATATCCATTGACCAAGCTCTGGTTTATCTGGGCTGCTACAACTAGTGGTGTGCCGGACACGTCTAGCCGTGTCCGTGGTCTCGAAGACCGATCATTTATTCGGGTTGGAGAGGTCGTTCAGTGGTTCGGCTGCTAGAGCCGCCACATATTCTTCCGTATGCAAGGAATGCTTTGTATTTCCGCTGACTGTGATGACGCCACGTGGACCATGCATCTTAAGTTTAAGGTAAGCGTAAAGCGGTACTGCATTGAAACGAGCGAAGGCCGTTCTTCCGAGTAGTGCATGATAGCCGCTTCAGAATGGAGCGATGTCAAAGATTAGTTCTTCACTTCGAAAGTTGTCGGGAGAACCGAATACAACCTCTAATGTAAGAGAGCCCGTACAGCGGGCCTCTACGCATGATATTACTGCTTTAATGGTAGTACTACTTTGGCTGATTCTTGACAGGTCTAAACCCATCTTGCGGACAGTGTCCTGATATATCAGATTAAGACTACTGCCGCTGTCCATGAGGACTCGGGTGAGATGGTATCCGTCAATTATTGGGTCAAGTACCAAGGCAGCCGAACCTCCGTGTCGGATACTAGTTGGATGATCCCTGCAATCGAAAGTGATCGGGCAGGCCGACCATGGGTTGAATTTGGGGGCGACGGGCTCTACAGTGTATACGTCTCGGAGTGCATGTTTGCGCTTCCTCTTTGGTATGTGGGTGATGTAGATCATGTTCATTTGACCTTTGGTGGAAATTTTTTCTGTCCCCCAGTGTTCGGCTGGCGAGGTTCATCCTCATCTTCACTTGGCAGCTCCCTTCCCTTGTGTTCGGTGTTTAGCTTGCCGGCCTGCTTAAAGATCCAGCATTCTCTGTTGGTATGATTTGCAGGTTTCTCGGGGCTGCCATGAATCTGACAGGATCTGTCTAGAATTTTATTTAGGCTGGATGGTCCATCTCTGCTGCCTTTAAATGGCCTTTTCCCTTGACCGGGTCGAGAGCCCCTAAATCTGGCGTTTACCGTTGTGTTGTCTGGGCTGTCTTCATTATTTTGATGCTTGTTTTTATTGTGTCGCGGATTCACATTGCCATCCCTGATTTCGGATGTGCCTGGGTCGCTGGTGCCGCTGCGGGCCAACCAACTATCCTCGCCCGCGCAAAAGTGGGTCATGAGAGTTGTTAGGGCTGCCATTGTCCTTGGCTTTTCCTGGCCGAGGTGTTTGGCGAGCCATCCATCCCGGACACTATGTTTGAGAGCTG
Source organism: Triticum aestivum (assembly GCF_018294505.1). Classification (NCBI taxonomy): domain Eukaryota; kingdom Viridiplantae; phylum Streptophyta; class Magnoliopsida; order Poales; family Poaceae; genus Triticum; species Triticum aestivum. The sequence continues at coordinate 901,909 of NW_025225099.1, read as the reverse complement.
CTAAGGCTTCGGCATCCGGACAATCGACGATTTGGTTCTTCTTGGTGAGAAATCTATTCCAAAGCTTACGAGCTGATTCTCCGGGTTGTTGGATTATGTGACTTAAATCGTCTGCATTCGGAGGTCGGACATAGGTACCTTGAAAGTTAGCCCTGAAAGTGTCCTCGAGTTCCTCCCAACTTCCAATTGAATTTTCGGGGAGGCTTTTCAAGCAGTGTCAAGCTGGTCCTTTCAACTTGAGGGGTAGGTATTTGATGCCGTGGAGATCGTCTCTGCGAGCCATATGGATGTGAAGAATAAAGTCCTCAATCCAGACTGCAGGGTCTGTCGTTCTGTCATATGCCTTGATGTTTACGGGTTTAAATCCCTCTGGAAATTCATAATCCAGCACCTCATCGGTGAAGCATAGGGGGTGCGCGGCACCCCTGTATTTGGATGTGTCATGGCATGCATCCGATGGCTGTAGTGTTCGGTGTCGATTTGGAGCTGGTAGTCGATCAGTATAGTCGCTTTCGTGGTCGTGATCCTGCGTAGGAGCACGCTTCCTAGATCCATAGATGGACCTGGCCATACCGGCCCTTTTGTCCAGGTGCTCATGTAGATCGTGTGATGATTTGTGTGTGGCATCATTAGCCGCTCTGTCTCGGCCACGGGGTGGTCGGTCCGGCAGATCGGACGTATTGTTCTTCGGTGGAATGGGCGCGATAGCCTTGTCGCCGAATTCGGGCAGCAGCTTGCATTTTGGGTAGCTCTTTGTGTGGCGATCACCGCCGTATATTTCGACAGTGTCGAACACTTTGTTCCATTTGTGGTTGAGCGTATCCTGCGCGGCTTTAAGCCGTTGCTTCTGCTTCTTCAAGATCCTCGCGGTGGCAATAAGCCTTCTGTGGAGGTGCTCTTGTTCCAAATGCTTTTCTGGGATGATGTGTGCATCATCGTCCGGATTGTTCTCCTCTCCGGAGACAGGTTTATAAGTTTTGTCTTCGGCATCGTTGTGATCGGACAGTGGCCCCGGACTGTGTTCGTCGTCCCCTGGCTCATCCTGCTCCATCGCTGGGTCTATGGGGTCTTCATTATCTTTAGCGTCGTCCGAGGTATTACTCTTTCTTGTGCCGGTATCGCTATTTTTGCTATGGAGGGCTTTAGAGCGGCGCCACTGACGTTGGCGCTTTGTTTGCTTCTCGAGGGGATTATCCTCCGTTGAATCATCGTCATTGCTTTCTTTGGGTGTGTCCACCATATATATATATCATATGATGAGGTGGTTGTCCAGCGCCCTGGGGGCGGTGGTTCCCGTTTTTCTCCAGCATCATCGTCGTCCATACCGTCGACGTCTTCGTAGTCGAAATCAAGCATGTCGGTTGAGTCGTCGACAGTGGCTATTAAGTGGGTGGTGGGTGGGCAATGAATTCCTTCGTCGGACATAGTTCGGCCAAGAGTTTCCCGACAGGGAGAGATATTTTAATGAGTTTTGCACATCGCCCAAGGGCGAGTGCAGAAAGATATCCGCAGAGCTGAACTCCATGATCGGTGCCCAGTCAGATTCGATAGGCATGGATGCACGCGGTTCGGAGCCTATGGCCGGAGACGAGTCTGAGGGTCCGATTGTGCGGCCTCTTGGCGGGGTCCATCCACCCGTCCTTGGATGGCACGATCTGCTCCGGATTTAAAGCCAGGGCAGCTGCAGGTGCAATCTCTTGAACACCGTCCGATCACAGATCTAAGTCATGCTCACCGCGACTATAGGACACACCTGTCATGTGCTCAAATCCGTCGAAGATCAAGTCTCCGCGGATGTCAGCAGTGTAGTTCAAGCTTCCAAACCTGACCTGATGGCTAGGGGCGTAGCTATCGATCTGCTCAAGATGGCCAAGTGAGTTGGCCCGCAGTGTGAAGCCGTCGAATATGAAGATCTGTCCAGGGAGGAAAACCTCACCCTGGATTGCATCGCTGTAGACGATTGAGGGAGCCATCAAGCCTTATGGTGACGACACGATGGAACTCTCAATGAAAGCACCAATGTCAGTGTCAAAACCGACGGATCTCGGGTAGGGGGTCCCGAACTGTGCGTCTAAGGCTAATGGTAAGAAGAGGCGGGGGACACAATGTTTACCCAGGTTCGGGCCCTCTCTATGGAGGTAATACCCTACTTCCTGCTTGATTGATCTTGATGATATGAGTATTACAAGAGTTGATCTACCACGAGATCATAGAGGGTAAACCATAGAAGCTAGCCTATGATTATGATTGTTCTCCTACAGACTAAACCCTCCAGTTTATATAGACACCAGAGGGGCCAGGGTTACACAGAGTTGGTTACACAGAAAGGAATCTACATATTTGAATTGCCAAGCTTGCATTCCACGCAAAGGGGAGTCCCACCCGGACACGGGACGAAGTCTTCAATCTTGTATCTTCATAGTCCAACAGTCCGGCATAAGCATATAGTTCGGCTGCCCGAGGACCCCCTAATCCCGGAATCCCTCAACGGGCCCCGCTCGAGGTGGGATATGTGTGCGTCTCCAATGCCGCTGAGTCTGCGGCTTCCGTGGCGAGGTTGAGCTTCCCATCCACGGATGGTGCAATCCGCTCTGGATCTAGGGCCAGAGCCGTTACAGGCGCTATCTCCTGAGCACAGTCCGATGAAAGATTCAGGTCATGTTCATCGTGGTGGTAGGGAGCGGCCGTCATGGGCTCGAATCCATTGAAGATCATGTCCCCATGGATATCGGCCACGTAATTCAAGCTTCCAAACCTGACCTGATGGCTAGGGGCGTACTGTCGATCTGCTCTAGATGGCCAAGCGAGTTGGCCTGCAGTGCGAAGCCGCCGAATACGAAGATTTATTCGGGGAGGAAAACCTCCCCTGGACTGCACTGTTGTAGATGATTGATAGAGCCATCAAACCTTTTGGCGACGATGCAGCGGAACTCTCAATGAAAGCACCAATGTCAGTGTAAAAACCGGTGGATCCCGGGTAGGGGGTCCCGAACTATGCATCTAAGGTCGATGGTAACAGGAGACGGGGGACACAATGTTTAACCAGGTTCGGGCCCTCTCTATGGAGGTAATACCCTACTTCCTGCTTGATTGATCTTGATAAATATGAGTATTACAAGAGTTGATCTGCCACGAGATCGAAATGGCTAAAACGCTAGAAGTCTAGCATGTATGATTATGATTGCCTCTACGGACCAAGCCCTCGGGTTTATATGGACACCAGAGGGGGCTAGGGTTGTACAAAGTCGGTTACAGAGAAAAGGAATCTTCATATCCGAACACCAAGCTTGCCTTCCACGCCAAGAAGAGTCCCATCCGGACACGGGACGAAGTCTTCTATCTTGTATCTTCATAGCCCAACAGTCCGGCCCACGCTATGTAGTCGGGCCGTTCAAGGACCCCTTAATCCAGGACTCCCTCAGTAACCCTTTGATCTATAAAAGGAGTCCCATGGCAAACGTAAAAGGGGTTCGATACACAAGGTTGCCAAGCTCAGGCCCTCACATACCCGTACGCTCGTAGCCACTTCGCCTGAGGCAACCCTGCCGGGCATAGTGCGTTGCGTCCACCACCACCTTTTCCACCACCAGTCCACCAAAGCAGGAGTAGGGTTTTACGCCTCACGGCGGCCCGAACCTTGGTCAAATTGCCCGTGTAATCCCAGGCGCGCTGCGCGACGCTTCTCCGCTCTTTGTGCAACATGCCCATCCCCACGCCAAACCAAAAGGAGCTCACAGCCCCATAGGTGGTCATGATTTCCCGCGACATATAGTAAGGATGAAATAATTATTCTTGCTTCTATTTTCGTGCCTCCTACTGATCCACTAGAACAATATTTGCTAGACCATGAAAATGATATGCACTTTCGTGAAAGAAATGAAATTGATAAAATATTATTAGTGCTAACCTTTCAGAACATGAAGAAAAGAGATTATTAAAAATTCTGAGGAAGTATACTCTTGATGATCTTAAGGGCATTAGTCCCACTCTCTGTCAACACAAGATTAATATGGAGCTCGATGCTAAACCCGTTGTTGATAACCAATGACATTTGAATCCTAAAATGAAAGAAGTGGTAAGAACTAAAATACTAAAACTTTTGGAAGAAGGTATAATCTATCCCATAGTTGGTAGTAGATGGATAAGTCATGTTCATTGTGTCCCTAAGAAAGGAGGTATTTCTATTGTTCCTAATGATGAAAATGAACTTATCGCACAAAAAATAGTGAGTGGGTATAGAATGGTAACCTATTTTACAAAATTAAACAAAGCGACTAGAAAAGATCATTACCCTCTGCCTTTCATTGATCAAATGCTAGAAAGATTGTCAAAGCACGCACACTTTTGTTTTCTTGATGAATATTCTGGTTTCTCTAAAATACATGTTTCACAACCTGATCAAGAGAAAACCACCTTTACTTTCCCTTTTGGAACTTATCCTTGTAAACGTATGCCATTTGATTTATTGTAATGCACCTGCTACCTTTCAAAGATGTATGACTGCTATATTCTCTAACTTTTGTGAAAAGATTGTTGAGGTTTTCATGGATGATTTCTCAGTTTATGGAACTTCTTTTGTTGATTGCTTAAGCAACCTTGATCGAGTTTTGCAGAGATATGAACAAACTAATCTTGTATTGAATTAGGAGAAGTACCACTTTATGGTAAATGAAGGTATTGTCTTGTGGCATAAAATTTATGAGCGAGGTATTGAGGTGGATAAAGCTAAAGTTGATGCAATTGAGAAAATTCCATGTCCTAAAGACATTAAAGGTATTCGTAGTTTCCTTGGTCATGTTGGTTTCTATAGGAGGTTTAATAAAGACTTCCCTAAAATTTCTAGGCCTCTTACTGAACTTTTACAAAAGGATGTTCCATTAGTTTTTTATGATGATTGTGTATAAGCCTTTGAAACACTTAAGAAAGCCTTAACTTCTGCACCTATTCTTCAACCACCTGATTGGAACTTACCTTTTGAAATTATGTGTGATGCTAGTGATTATGTTGTCGGTGTTGTTCTAGGACAAAGAGTTGATAAGAAATTAAATGTTATCCATTATGCTAGTAAAACTCTAGAAAGTGTCCAAAGAAATTATGCTACTACTCAGAAAGAATTTTTAGGAGTTGTGTTTGCTTGTGATAAATTCAGATCTTACATTGTTGATTACAAAGTAATTTTTCACACCGATCATGCTACTATAAAATATATTATGGAAAATAAAGATGATAAACCTAGACTCATTAGGTGGGTTCTCTTGCTAAAAGAATTTGATTTGCATATTGCTGATAGGAAAGGAGCTGAGAACCCCGTAGCTGATAACTTGTCTACGTTAGAAAATATTCTTGTTGACCCATTGACTATCAATGATAGCTTCCCTGATGACCAATTAGGTTTCATAAATGCTTCTCATGATACTCCTTGGTATGCTGACTATGCTAATTACATTGTTGATAAATTTATGCCACCTAAATTCACATACCAACAAAATAAAAAAATTCTTCTATGACTTAAGATATTACTTTTGGGATGACCCACATCTCTATAAAGAAGGAGCAGATGGTATTATTACACGTTGTATACCTGAGCATGAACATGAACAAATCCTACGGAGAACGTCACTCTGAAGCTTATGGCGGACATCATGCGGGAGATATAACTGCGCACAAGGTATTACAATCTAGTTTTTATTGGCCTACTCTTTTCAAATATGCCCGTACGTTGTCTTACCATGTGATCATGCCAAAGAATTGGTAATATTGGTAAGCATCAAGAAATGCATATGAGTTATTCACGTGTTATTAAACCATTTGATGTTTGGGGTGTTGATTATATGGGACCTTTTCCTTCCTCTAATGCGTATACACATATTTTGGTTGCTGTTGATTATGTCACTAAGTGGGTAGAAGCTATTCCAACTAACACTGTTGATCATAACACCTCCATTGAAATTCTTAAAGAAATTATCTTCCCAAGGTTTGGAGTCCCTAGATATTTATGGGGTGTTTGGAATCTCTCCCATGTGCTAACTCCGCTCCGCGCGAGGAGCGCGGTCTGAGCCGCTCCCATCAATTGTGCTGGTGCTCCATCCACTCTGGGAGTTGCTGTGGCAGAGCGGAGAGTATCCGAACAGGGCTTTAATGACTGATGGTGGTTCACATTTTATTCATGGTGCTTTCCATAAATTGCTTGCTAAATATGATGTCAACCATATAATTGCATCAGCCTATCATCCTCAATCTAGTGGTCAAGTTGAACTTAGCAATAGAGAAATAAAATTAATATTACAAAAACTGTCAATAGGCCCCGAAAGAATTGGTCTAAGAAACTTGATAATGCCCTTTGGGCCTATAGTACAACTTATAAAAATCCTATGGGTATGTCTCCATATAAAATGGTTTATGGAAAAGCTTGTCACTTGCCCTTGAGTTAGAACATAAAGCATACTGGGCAATTAAAGAACTCAACTATGATTTCAAACGTGCCGATGAAAAGAGGCTTTTTGATATTAGCTTGCTAGCTGACTGGAGAACCCAAGCCTATGAAAATGCCAAACTATTTAAAGAAAAATTTAAAAGATGGCAAGACAAAAGTATCCAAAAGCGGGAATTCAAAGTTGTTGAATATGTCCTATTGTACAATTCTCGTTTTAGGTTTTTTGCATGAAAACTTCTCTCCAAATGTGAATGACCATAGATCATCGAAGAAGTTTATCGCTCTGGAGCTATCAGGATCAATAATGCCGAAGGTACCAATTTGAAGGTGCTCAATGGATAAAGAATTAAACACTCCAGAACTCCAGAGGAACGCATAAAATAAACCTTCCAGACCACTCCAGAACTCTAAAAAGGGAGAGCTATGTGATACAGTAAGTAAATGGACTCCAAAAAATCCGCAAAATTATTTTCTATCAGTTTTGGGATATTAGAAAAAAAATAAAAATAAGAAACAATCAGGAAGGCAAGCCAGGTGCCCACAAGGCACCAGGGCGCAGTTTTGAAGTTGCAAACTCCAGCTTCGAAGTTGGAGTGCTTTAGCCCTTTTTTAAGCAAGAATCACCGTCTTGAGCACCTTGCGCGCTCAAGAACAAGCAAGGGATGAGCCCTTTGTTGCTAAAGCGGATACGTTTTCTTGCTGGGGAAGGCTAGTTTGATCGAGGATTGGAGAGGAGGGAGAGGTGGAATAAAAAGCTCGGGATGCCTGCCCCACCTGGCGTGGCATGGTGGGTAGTGGGCCCCTCGGACACCTTACCGACTCCATTTTCCTTACGTACACTTGTTTACCAAGATAAAAAATCTTTATATATACCCCAGACGATTTGACCACCATATCACAGAGAAATCCTCTGTTCTTGTTTCGTGTTTTTTTTGTCAGATCAATCAAGCCTAGCATAATGTCCTCTCCCTCCTCCAACAATGTAGGAGGCGATGCTTGGTTGCTACAGGTGGAGTTAAGGTGAGAAGGAGTTGAGGAGGATGCCATGGAATAAGATGAAGGGAACTCAATTGGAGTCCACCCTTCGGCCTTCGAGAGGGGCACACTGGCCGGTATCTCCACTCTTCCTAATCCCCATCAACCCATGAGATCAATAGACGATCAAGAGGGCCCTGAAGTGCAAGGAGGACTCCCTCCAAGGAGGCCTTTACATAGGTTACATCAAACAATTTTCACAATTTGATTCACAACTTTGAGTTCAAAACTACTCCTGGTGTGCACATACCATCCAATTGGGACATATCCTATCCAAGAGAAAGTGATGCAGGGACAAACTCTTGGGGACTGGAGAATAAACATATTATGGCTGAAGTGAATAAGAACACTGAGTTGCTTCATCGAGCCCTCCAGGAGATTCAAAGTTTGAGAAAGGAACTCATCAATATGTTAGAGGACAGACCCACTGCTTCATCACCATCATCAGCAAAGAAGGAGACTTGAGTACACGGGTATGGGCACTCCCCTTGGCTTGTGCCAAGCTTAGGGGAGATGCCCCGGTATAGTATCACCATAACTTTTACTACCTTTACCTATCTTAGTTCGATCCTTAGCTATTTCATGATTTAGTCTAATAAACGTTTAGTATGACCTATTTTCGAGTGCTAGTTTCGTGATCTATCTATTTATGTAATCGAGTGGGAGTTATATAATAAAGTTTAGTTTGAGTTTTTGCTTCTTTACTTTTATGTTCCAATCAAAATAAAGGATAATAATGAAAAAGATCATATGGTAATCTTACAACTTTTATGATTGTGAGCCCCCATTAAATATCTTATGCCAAATTGTTGATGTTGGACAAGGAATAGAATGTAATGATTTATGTCTGTTCATATTCACATGGAAGTTATATTGTCATAGATCCTTCAACATGTGGTGCTTGCTCAATATCTTTGCTAGCCAAAAATCTACGCTAAGTAGAGATACTACTTGTGCATCCAAAACCCTTAAACCCAAATCCATGTTTTGAGAGTCCACTATACCTACCTATGGATTGAGGAAGATCCTTCAAGTAAGTTGTCATTGGTGCAAAAAGAGCAATAAAAATTGCCCCTAAATGTGTTTGATCTTTTAGTGTAAGGGACGTTGTACAAAATTGTGATGACAAAGTAATAAAAGCGATGGACTGCATAATAAAGGTTGCTATCATAAGGGGCAATATAACATGATGTTCTTTTGCATTAAGAGATTGTGCATACAAAACCAAAAGGCACATGACAACCTTTGGTTCCCTCAGCGAAGGACCTATCTTTTACTTTTATGTATTTACCTTTTATGTAAGAGTCAAAGTATTTTCCTCTATTCCTTTTTATTTTCTCTTTGGCAAGCATCATGTGGTGGGAAAAGATCTAGGCACATATATCTAGACGGATATGAGTGAGCATGAGTTATTATTGTTGACATCACCCTTGAGGTGAATAAGTTGGGAGGCAAAATTATAAGCCCCTATCTTTCTATGTGTCTGGTTGAAACCCTTTGCTCATATATATGTTGTGAGTGTTAGAAATCATAGAAGATTAATTGATGGTTGAGTATGTGGACTTGCCAAAAGGCTCCGATATGAAACCCTTCCTGAAAATATGATGAATTGTAGTTGCAAAGTTGGCTGAGAACATAGTTTGTTAGTTTTCAATAAAGTTTATGTTTTCTACTTCGATGTTGTGATGAATTGTTACTTGTTCATGAGAAGCTATATGATAAAGTTTTATGATAAAGTTTGTTGTTCTCATAATAACAAGCATGGTGCTACTAGGTCTGTATTTTGTTTTTATCGGCACCTCTCTCTCTAAACACATGGACACGATTTTTGATGTGGGCTTTCGCTTGAGAACAAGTGAGGTCTAAGCTTGGGGGGGGGGGGTTGATACGTCCATTTTGCATCATGTTTTCCTACTATTATTTATAGTGTTTTCATGCATTATAACACTTTATGGAGTAATTATAATGCCTTTTCTCTCATAATATGCAAGTTTTACACAAAGAGGGAGAATGCCGGCAGTTGGAATTCTGGACCTGAAAAAGCTATGTCAAAGATACCTATTCTGCGCATCGCCAAATGAGCTAAAATTTTATGGAGAATTACTTTGGAATATATAATAAGTATTGGAGAAAATAATTACCAGAGGGGGCCACCCAGGTGCCCACAAGGCACCAGGGCGCGCCTGCCCCCCTTGGTGTGCCCTGGTAGGTAGTGGGCTCCTCGGCCCACCTCGGGTGCCCATCTTCTGGTACATAAGGTCTTTTGACCTAGAAAAAATAAGGATAGAAATTTTGGGACGGAGCGCCGCCGTCTCAAGGTGGAACTTGTGCAGGAGCACTTTTGCCCTCCGGTGGAGCAATTCTGCTAGGGGAAATTCCCTCCGGGAGGGGGAAATCGAAGCCATCGTCATCACCAACAACCCTCTTATATTTGGGAGGCCAATCTTCATCAACATCACCATCTCATGTCAAACCCTAGTTCATCTCTTGTGTGCAATCTTTGTATCAAAACCTCATATTGGTACCTGTGGGTGACTAGTAGTGTTGATTACATATTGTAGTTGATGCTAAATGGTTTATTTGGTGGAATATTATATGTTCATATCCATTATGATATTTAATATCCCTCTGTTCTTGAGTGTGAATATTATTTGTGAGTATTTTCCCTTGTTCTTGAGGCCGCGGGAGAAGTCATGTTGCAAGTAATCATGTGAATTTGGTATTCGTTTAATATTTTGAGGATGTATGTTGTGATTCCCTTAGTGGTGTTATGTGAACGTCGACTACATGACACTTCACCATCATTGGGCCTAAGGGAATGCATTGTGGAGTAGTTATTAGATGATGGGTTGCTTGAGTGACAGAAGCTTAAACCCTAGTTTATGCGCTATTCCGTAAGGGGCAGATTTGGATCCATATGTTTAAGGCTATGGTTAGATTGTTATCTTAATTCTTCTTTTGTACTTGTGGATGCTTGCGAGAGGTTTAATCATAAGTGGGAGGTTTGTTCAAGTAAGAATAGTACCCAAGCACCGATCCACCCACATATCAAATTATCAAAGTAGCAAACGCGAATTAAACCAACATGATGAAAGTGACTAGACGAAATTCCCGTGTGTCCTCAAGAACGTTTTACTTATTATCTAAAACCGTTCTGGCCTATCCTTTGCTACAAAAAGTATTGGGATACCTTGCTGCACTTATTGTTACTATTGTTAATTGTTACTTGTTACAAATTATCTTGCTACCAAACTACCTATTAGCAACAATTTCAGTGCTTGCAGAAATTACCTTGCTGAAAACCACTTGTCATTTCCTTCTGCTGCTCCTTGGGTTCGACACTCTTACTTATCGAAAGGACTACGATTGATCCCATATACTTGTGGGTCATCACCCCATGATGTGCATTAAATGTGGAACATGGGAGAGGAGGATTAAAACTTCTACCAGAGGTTGTGCGCCTGAAAAAGCGCATCCACGTCGGATAGTAAAGAGCCAGCCCTCGAGCCTTCCCCATAAAAAGGAAAACTGTGAGGGCGATGCTCATTTACCACCTTTGCTTACAATCTAGCATCCGCCTCCTTCATGTTCTTACTTTTGCAAGAACAGAGCATACCTTCCATGATACTCCACCGTGCCATTCCTCAATCCCCCGCCCCTGCAATCGCCATGGCCCCAAAGAGAGCGAAGAATGCAGTTAACCCAAAGGTAGAGAAGAAGAAGGTCGAGAGATAGGCGCTGATACGTCTCCAACGTATCTTTATCCATCTTGGATGTTTTATATGCATTTATATGATATTTTATATGATTTTGGGACTAACCTATTAACCTAGAGCCCAGTGCCAGTTTCTGTTTTTTCCTTGTTTTTGAGTTTTATAGAAAAGGAATACCAAACGGGGTCCAAACGAGCGGAAAATTCCCGATGATTTTTGATGGACCAAAAGAAGCCCCCGAAGCAAAAGTGTTGGGCCAGAAGAGTCCCAAGTCATGCACGAGGGTGGAGGGCGTGCGCCCCTACCTCATAGCTGACTCAAAGACCCCGCTGACGTGAAACCGACGCCAAAAACTCCTATAAATGCAGAAACCCCCAAAAAGAAACCTGGATCAGGAGTTCCGCCGCTGCAAGCCTCTGTAGCCACCAAAAACCAATCGAGACCATGTTCTGGCACCCTGCCGGAGGTGGGATCCCTCACCGGTGACCATCTTCATCATCCTGGTGCTCTCCATGATGAGGAGGGAGTAGTTCACCCTCGGGGCTGAGGGTATGTACCAGTAGCTATGTGTTTGATCTCTCTCTCTCTCTCTCTCTCTCTCTCTCTCTCTCTCTCTCTCTCTCGTGTTGTTGATATGCCATGATCTTGATGTACCGCGAGCTTTGCTATTATAGTTGGATCGTAAGATGTTTCTCCCCCTCTACCTTCTTGTAATGAATTGAGTTTTCCCTTGGAAGTTATCTTATTGGATTGAGTCTTTAAGGATTTGAGAACACTTGATGTATGTCTTGCCAGTGCTTATCTGTGGTGACAATGGGATATTCATGTGATCCACTCGATGTATGTTTTGGTAATCAACTTGCGGGTTCAGTGACCTTGTGAACTTATGCATAGGGGTTGGCACACGTTTTCATCTTGATTCTCCGATAGAAACTTTGGGGCACTCTTTGAAGTTCTTTGTGTTGGTTTGAATAGATGAATCTGAGATTGTGTGATGCATATCGTATAAATATACCCGCGGATACTTGTGGTGACATTGGAGTATCTAGGTGACATTAGGGTTTTGGTTGATGTGTGTCTTAAGGTGTTATTTTCCTACGAACTCTAGGGCCGTTTGTGACACTTATAGGAATAGCCCAATGGATTGATCGGAAAGAATAACTTTGAAGTGGTTTTGTACCCTACAATAATCTCTTCGTTTGTTCTCCGCTATTAGTGACTTTGGAGTGACACTTTGTTGCACGTTGAGGGATTGTTATATGATCTAATTATGTTATTATTGTTGAGAGAACTTGCACTAGTGAAAGTATGAACCCTAGGCCTTGTTTCTAAGCATTGCCTTACAATTTTCACCCACTTTTACCACTTGCTACCTTGCTGTTTTTATATTTTCAGATTACAAAAACCTATATCTACCATCCACATTGCAGTTGTATCACCATATCTTCTCCGAACTAGTGCACCTTTACAATTTACCATTGTATTTGGTATGTTGGGGACACAAGAGACTCTTTGTTATTTGGTTGCAGGGTTGTTTGAGAGAGACCATCTTCATCCTATGCCTCCCACGAATTGATAAACCTTAGATCATCCACTTGAGGGAAATTTGCTACTGTCCTACAAACCTCTGCACTTGGAGGCCCAACAACGTCTACAAGAAGAAGGTTGTGTAGTATACATCAAGCTCTTTTCTGGCGCCGTTGCCCGGGAGGTTAGTGCTTGAAGGTATATCTTTAGATCTTGCAATCAAATCTTTTAGTTTCTTGTTTATCACTAGTTTATTCTATGAAATAAAATTATAAAAAATTGGAATTCAGGTTGCCTCATATGCTTCATCTTTTTAATGTCTTTCGTGAAAATAAGGATTCCGATAATTGTGCCAAAGTGTTAGAAGAAGAATGTAATAAAATTTCTGGCATACAATCTTTGAATGATGAGCATAATTGCAATGTTGTTAGTATGAACTCTTTGAATATCCATAGTACTAATGATGATTGCACTAGTCATGATAAAAATGTCTCTTATAAGCATGTCAACTTTTGTGGAGCGCATAGAGTTTGCAAGTACACACCAAATAGGGAAGATAGATTTTCAAAGAGGCATAAGTATTTAGAAACTAAACGGTTGCAAGAGGGGATAGATGTTTGTTTTGAAAATTTAAATTTTCTTAGCCATACTTGTGAACTTTGTAATGAAAGTGGTCATTTAAATCTCCATTGCAAATTGTTTCATGATCAAATCGTGTCCAAAATGATGACTTGATTTCCCTTGCACATCATAATGAACTTAGTTTGCTTTGGGGTTATGAAGAAATGAAACGTATGACTAAGGATACTCCAGAATTTGTCCTTGAGAAAGTTCTTGATTTTAATCTAGAGGAAATGTATATGTATTGTGCATTGAATTGCATTGAAAATCCTTATATTGCCAATTACATAAAGACAAGAAAACAAATAGAAGATGAAGAGAATACTAATGAAAGGGAAGAGGTTTCCCAATATCCTCCTATTATTTCTTATGATGCATCAGGTAACGAGGAGGAGCTTTCTATTCAACCGATCTCATTAATAAGGAAATCCAACAGGTGGATTAAACCCACACATAATGTGGAGAAGAAAAATAAAAGACGGAGAAGCAAAGGTAAAAAGGTACCTCTCCCAAATGATGTCGCTCCTATTATTGTTATGCCTATTACTCATTGTGATGATAATAATTGCTATACTATTGGTGCTATCCATACTATTAGTGATGTGAGTGATTATGCTTATGATATGCAAAGGCCCAAGCTTGGGCATGCTATGTTTGATGAGAATGACATGTTTGAGAATTTATTTGCTGCAATTAATGTTTGTCCCAAGCTTGGGGATGCTATGCTTAATGAAGATGATATTTTTAGTCTCCCAAGTTTTGATATGCAAATTTATTATGATGATAGCATGCCTCCTATTTATGGTGATGATAATTATGAAAGTGGATTTGGAGAGTCATGACTTTATTTAGTGATGAATCCACTATTTCGGAAGAGGTTCCAATTGATTATGAGAACAAAGATGCTATCTATGATGATTATTGTGATGACATGTATGCTATAAAGAATAATGATAACCATGAAACTTGTCATCTTGATTTTAATTTTCAATTGGATTATGCCTCACATGGTAGTTATTTCATTGAGTTTGCTCCCACTACTATTCATGAGAAGAAATTTGCTTATGTTGAGAGTAATGAAATTTCTATGCTTGTGGCTCATGAAAAGAATGCTTTATGTGATGGTTATATTGTTGAATTCATTCATGATGCTACTGAGAATTATTATGAGGGAGGAATTTATGCTTGTAGGAATTGCCATATTATCAAGTTTCCTCTCTATGTGTTGAAAATCTTGAAGTTATGCTTGTTTTCCCTTCCTATGCTAGTTGATTCTTGTTCCCATTAGTTGTTTGCTAACAAAATCCCTATGCATAGGAAGTAGGTTATACTTAAATGTGCTAGTCATATTCTTCATGATGCTCCCATTATGTCTCAATTCTTATCTTTTATGTGAGCATCATTGAAATCATCATGCCTAGCTAAAAAGGCATTAAAGAAAAGCACTTGTTGAGAGGCAACCCAATATTTACCCCTACTGTTTTTGTGTGTTCACATGATTAAGCTACTGTAGTAATCATGTTTTTTAGCTTTTGTTTCAATAAAGTGCCAAGTAAAGCCTTTAGGATAGCTTACAATGTTAGTTGTGTTGATCCTGCTGAAAATCATAAACTTTTGCGCTCAATAAAATAGGTTTGGTAATTCACATAAATGTGCTTTTAATCTGATTCTTTTTGCTCTGGATTGGTAAACAAATTGCTCAGGTTTTTCTAATTTGGATGGATTTTTGGAGGTACAAAAGTATTCGAGGGTTACAGACTACTACATACTGTTCTGTTTTTGGCAAATTCTGTTTTCATTGTGTTGTTTGCTTATTTTGATGAATCTATGAGTAGTATCGGAGGGTATGACCCAAGATCTGAAATTCTTAAATGTTAGAGAGTCTTCACATAGTTACATAATTATTGAACTACTCATTGATCTTCACTTATATCTTTTGGAGTAGTTTGTTGTTTGCTCTAGTGCTTCACTTATATCTTTTTAGAGCACGGCGGTGGTTTTATTTTGAAGAAATAAATGAACTCTCATGCTTCACTTATATTATTTTGAGAGTCTTAAACAGTATGGTAATTTTCTTTGGTTATGAATTTAGTCCTAATATTTGGTTATGAATTTAGTCCTAATATGATAAGGATCCAAGAGGGATATAATAAAAACGTTCATATAAAGTGCATTGAATACGATGAGAAGTTTGATTATTTATGATTGTTTTGAGATATGAAGATGGTGATATTAGAGTCATGCTAGTGGAGTAATTGTGAATTTGATAAATACTTGTGTTGAGGTTTGTGAGTCCCATAGCATGCACGTATGGTGAACCGTTGTGTAACAAATTTGGAACAAGAAGTATTTCTTTGATTGTCATCCTATGTGTGGAGGTCAGGATCGCATGATGGTTAACTCCTACCAACCCTTCCCCTAGGAGCATGCATGTAGTGCTTCGTTTTGATGACATACAGATATTTGCAATAAGTATGTGAGTTCTTTATGACTAATGTTGAGTCCATGGATTATACGCACTCTCACCCTTCCACCATTGCTAGCCTCTCTTGTATCGCACAACTTTCGCCGGTACCATACACCCACCATATACCTGCCTCAAAACAGCCACCATACCTACCTATTATGGCATTTCCATAGCCAATCCCAGATATATTGCCATGCAACTTTCCACCGTTCCATTTATTATAACACGTTTCGTCATTTTCATATTGCTTTGCATGATCATGTAGTTGACATCGTATTTGTGGCAAAGCCACCTTTCATAATTCTTTTATACATGTCACTCTTGATTCATTGCACATCCCGATACACCGCCGGAGGCATTCATACGGAGTCATATTTTGTTCTAAGTACCGAGTTGTAATTCTTGAGTTGTAAGTAAATAAAAGTGTGATGATCATCATTATTAGAGCATTGTCCCATGTGAGGAAATAAAAAAGGGAGGCCAAAGAAGCCAATCAAAACAAAGAGGCCAAAGAAGCCAATCAAAAAAGGATAAAAAAATGAGAGAAAAGAGAGAAGGGGCAATGCTACTATCCTTTTACCACACTTGTGCTTCAAAGTAGCACCATGATCTTGATGATAGAGAGTCTCTTATTTTGTCAGTTTCATATACTAGTGGGAATTTTTCATGATAGGACTTGGCTTGTATATTCCAATGATGGGCTTCCTCAAATGCCCTAGGTCTTCATGAGCAAGCAAGTTGGATGCACACCCACTTAGTTTCTTTTTTTGAGCTTTCATATACTTATAGCTCTAGTGCATCCGTTGCATGGCAATGCCTACTCACTGACATTAATATCTATTGATGGGCATCTCCGTAGCCCATTGATACGCCTAGTTGGTGTGAGACTATCTCCTTCTTTTTGTCTTCTCCACAACCACCATTCTATTCCACCTATAGTGCATGTCCATGGCTCACGCTCATGTATTGCGTGAAAGTTGAAAAAGTTTGAGAATACTAAAGTATGAAACAATTGCTTGGCTAAAACCGGGGTTGTGCAGGATTTGAATATTTTGTGTGATGAAGATGGAGCATATCCAGACTATATGATTTTGTAGGGATAAGCTTTCTTTGGCCATGTTATTTTGAGAAGACATAATTGCCTTGTTAGTATGCTTGAAGTATTATTGTTTTTATGTCAATATTAAACTTTTGTTTTGAATCTTATGGATCTGAATATTCTTGCCACAATAGAGAAGATTACATGGATAAATATGTTAGGTAGCATTCCACATCAAAAAATCTGTTTTTATCATTTACCTACTCGAGGACGAGCAGGAATTAAGCTTGGGGATGCTTGATACGTCTCCAACATATCTATAATTTTTTATTGTTCCATGCTATTATATTATCCATCTTGGATGTTTTATATGCATTTATATGCTATTTTATATGATTTTTGGGACTAACCTATTAACCTAGAGCCCAGTGCCAGTTTCTGTTTTTTCCCTTGTTTTTGAGTTTTAGAGAAAAGGAATATCAAACGGGGTCCAAACGGGCTGAAAATTTCTGATGATTGTTTATGGACCAGAAGAAGCCCCCGAAGCAAAAGAGTTGGGCCACAAGAGTCCAGAGTCATCCACGAGGGTGGAGGGCGTGCCCTACCCCCTGGGTGCGCCCCCTACCTCGTGGCTGACTCGGAGACACCCCTGACGTGAAACTGACGCCAAAAATTCCTATAAACATAGAAACCCCCGAAAAGAAATCTAGATCGGGAGTTCCGCCACCGCAAGCCTCTGTAGCCACCAAAAAACAATCGAGACCCAGTTCCGGCACCCTACCGGAGGGGGATCCATCACCGGTGGCCATCTTCATCATCTCGGCGCTCTCCATGACAAGGAGGGAGTAGTTCACCCTCGGGGCTGAGGGTATGTATCAGTAGCTATGTGTTTGATCTCTCTCTATCTCTCTCTATCTCTCTCTCTCTCTCTCTCGTGTTCTTGATATGGCATGATCTTGATGTGTTGCGAGCTTTGCTATTATAGTTGAATCTTATGGTGTTTCTCCCCCTCTACCTTCTTGTAATGAATTGAGTTTTCTCTTTGAAGTTATCTTATCGGATTGAGTCTTTAAGGATTTGAGAACACTGTATGTATGTCTTGCATGTGCTTATCTGTGGTGACAATGGGATATTCACGTGATCCACTTGATGTATGTTTTGGTGATCACTTGCGGGTTCAGTGACCTTGTGAGCTTATGCATAGGGGTTGGCACACATTTTCGTCTTGACTCTCCGCTAGAAACTTTGGGGCACTCTTTGAAGTTCTTTGTGTTGGTTTGAATAGATGAATCTGAGATTGTGTGATGCATATCGTATAATCATACCCGCGGATACTTGTGGTGACATTAGGGTTTGGGTTGATGTGTATCTTAAGGTGTTATTTTACTATGAACTGTAGGGCTATTTGTGACACTTATAGGAATAGCCCAATGGGTTGATATGAAAGAATAGCTTTGAGGTGGTTTCGTACCCTACAGTAATCTCTTTGTTTCTTCTCTGCTATTAGTGACTTTGGAATGACTCTTTGTTGCACCTTGAGGGATTATTATATGATCTAATTATGTTATTATTGTTGAGAGAACTTGCAGTAGTAAAAGTATGAACCCTAGGCCTTGTTTCTAAGCATTGTCATACCGTTTTCTCTCACTTTTACCACTTGCTACCTTGCTGTTTTTATATTTTCAGATTACAAAAACCTATATCTACCATCCATATTGCACTTGTATCACCATCTCTTCGACGAACTAGTGCACCTATACAATTTACCATTGTATTGGGTGTGTTGGGGACACAAGAGACTCTTTGTTATTTGGTTGCAGGGTTGTTTGAGAGAGATCATCTTCATACTACGCCTCCCAGATAACCCACAAGTATAGGGGATCGCAACAATTTTCGAGGGTAGAGTATTCAACCCAAATTTATTGATTCGACACAAGGGGAGCCAAAAAATATTCTCAAGTATTACCAGTTGAGTTGTCAATTCAACCACACCTGGATAACTTAGTATTTGCAGCAAAGTATTTAGTAGCAAAGTAGTATGGAAGTAACGGTAACAGTAGCAAAGTAACAGTAGCAGTTTTGTAATAATTGTAACAGTAGCAACGGCAAAGTAACTAAGCAAAGAACAATATTTGAAAAGCTCGTAGGCATTGGATCAGTGATGGATAATTATGTCGGATGTGATTCCTCATGTAATAGTTATAACATAGGGTGACACAGAACTAGCTCCAGTTCATCAATGTAATGTAGGCATGTATTCCGAATATAGCCATACGTGCTTATGGAAAAGAATTTGCATGACATCTTTTGTCCAACCCTCCCGTGGCAGCGGGGTCCTAGTGGAAACTAAGGGATATTAAGGCCTCCTTTTAATAGAGTACCGGACCAAAGCATTAACACATAGTGAATACATGAACTCCTCAAACTACGGTCATCACGGAGAAGTATCCCGATTATTGTCACTTCGGGGTTGTCGGATCATAAAACATAATAGGTGACTATGGACTTGCAAGATAGGATCAAGAACTCACATATATTCATGAAAACATAATAGGTTCAGATCTGAAGTCATGGCACTCGGGCCCTAGTGACAAGCATTAAGCATAGCAAAGTCATTGCAACATCAATCTCAGAACATAGTGGATACTAGGGATCAAACCCTAACAAAACTAACTTAATTACATGGTAAATCTCATCCAACCCATCACCGTCTAGCAAGCCTACGATGGAATTACTCACGCACAGCGGTGAGCATCATGAAATTGGTGATGGAGGATGGTTGATGATGACGACGGCGACGAATCCCCCTCTTCGGAGCCCCGAACGGACTCCAGATCAGCCCTCCCGAGAGAGATTAGGGCTTGGCGGCGGTTCCATATCGTAAAACACGATGAAACTTTCTCTCTGATTTTTTTCTCCGCGAAAGCCAATATATGGAGTTGGAGTTGAGGTCGGTGGACAACCAGGGGGCCCACGAGGCAGGGGGCGCGCCCTAGGGGAGGGGGCGCGCCCCCCACCCTCGTGGACAGCGTGTGGGCCCCTGACGCTAATTCTTTTGCCAGTTTTTTTTTATTCTGAAAAGTTGCTCCGTGGATTTTCAGGTCATTCCGAGAACTTTTATTCCTGCACAAAAATAACACCATGGCAGTTCTGCTGAAAACAGCGTCAATCCGGGTTAGTTCCATTCCAATCATGCAAGTTAGAGTCCAAAACAAGGGCAAACGTGTTTGGAATAGTAGATACATCGGAGACGTATCAACTCCCCAAGCTTAAACCTTTGCTTGTCCTCAAGCAATTTAGTTGATAAACTGAAAGTGATAAAGAAAAACTTTTACAAACCCTGTTGTCTCTTGTTGTTGCAAATATGTAAAGCCAGCATTCAAGTTTTTAGCAAAGATTATGAACTAACCATATTCACAATAACACTTAGGTCTCATGTTTACTCATATCAATGGCATAATCACTAGTGAGCAATAATAATAAAACTCGGATGACAACACTTTCTCAAAACAATCATAATATGATATAACAAGATGGTATCTCGCTAGCCCTTTCTGAGACCGCAAAACATAAATGCAGAGCACCTTTAAAGATCAAGGACTGACTAAACATTGTAATTCGTGGTAAAAGAGATCCAATCATAGTCATACCCAATATAAACTAAGAGTAATGCATGCAAATGACAGCGGTGCTCTCAAGAGGGTGCTTTTTAATAAGAAGGTGATGACTCAACATAAAAGTAAATAGATAGGCCCTTCATAGAGGGAAGTGGGGATTTGTAGAGGTGCCAGAGCTCGATTTTGAAATAGAGATAAATAACATTTTAAGCAGTATACTTTCACTGTCAACATAACAACTATGAGATCTCGATATCTTCCACACATTATAGGCGGTTCCCAAACAGAATGGTAAAGTTTATACTCCCCCACCACCAACAAGCATCAATCCATGGCTTGCCCGAAACAACGGGTGCCTCCAACTAGCAACAATCCTGGGGGAGTTTTGTTTGCAATTATTTTTATTTGATTTGAGCATGGGACTGGGCATCCCGGTTACCAGCCATTTTCTCGTGAATGAGGAGCGGAGTCCACTCCCCTTGAGAATAATCCACCTAGCATGGAAGATACAGACAACCCCAGTTGATATATGAGCTACTCGAGCATACAAAATAGAATTTCATTTGAAGGTTTGGAGTTTGGCACATACAAATTTACTTGGAACGGCAGGTAAATACCACATATAGGAAGGTATGGTGGACTCATATGGAATAACTTTGGGGTTTATGGAGTTTGGATGCACAAGCAGTATTCCCGCTTAGTACAAATGAAGGCTAGAAAGAGACTGGGAAGCGACCAACTGAGAGAGCGACAACAGTCATGAACATGCATTAAAATTAATCAACACCGAGTGCAAGCATGAGTAGGATATAATCCACCATGAACATAAATATCGTGAAGGCTATGTTGATTCTGTTTCAACTACATGCGTGAGCATGTGCCAAGTCGAGTCACTCAATTCATTCAAAGGAGGATACCACCCTATCATACCACATCACAACCATTTTAATAGCATGTTGGCACGCAAGGTAAACCATTATAAGCTCCAAGCTAATTAAGCATGGCATAAGCAACTATAATCTCTAATTGTCATTGCAAACATGTTTATTCATAATAGGCTGAATCAGGAACGATGAACTAATCATATTTACAAAAACAAGAGAGTTCGAGTTCATACCAGCTTCTCTCATCTCAATCAGTCCATCATATATCGTCATTATTGCCTTTCACTTGCACGACCAAATGATGTGGATAATAATAATAGTGCACATGCATTGGACTAAGCTGGAATCTGCAAGCATTCAATTCAAGGGAGAAGACAAGGTAATATGGGCTCTTGGTTAAATCAACAATCATGCATATGAGAGCCACTAAACATTTTCATTATGGTCTTCTCCTCTCGACCCCCAAAGGAAAGAAAAGAAATAAAACTATTTACACGGGAAAGCTCCCAACAAGCAAAATAAGAGCGAGAAATCTTTTTTTGGGTTTTCTTTTCGTCACTACTACAAGCATGGAAATTAAGCTAACTAATTTTTTTTTGGTTTTTCTTAAGGTTTATCAAACACACAAGAAGTAAGCTAGAAAAAGAAATTAAACTAGCATGGATAGTACAATGAAAGAGTATCAGCACCGACAACTAGAATGAGTGTGTGAACATGAATGTAATCTCGGTGAGAAATACGTACTCCCCCAAGCTTAGGTTTTTGGCCTAAGTTGGTCTATGCCCATGGATCATGGCTACTCTCTCCAGTGTACTGAGGAGTGTCATCATACTGCCACTGGCTGGCGATCTCCTCCGGATCCCACTGATAAGATGATGGACGATAAGGATCAAGTGGTGGTCCCGGCTCGGGCTCTGGGGCTGATGTCTGGCCCCGGTACGCGTAAACGGCCGTCGGCAAAACAAGGTAATGGCATGCAGTTAAATCAAACAAAGAGGGCGTAGGAAAGATAATAGTCTCACTATGTTTCTTATTAAATCTCAAATTATACAAAAGCTTCTTGTCATCATTATTAACAATAAACTCAGGTGCTACCATGCTCTTATAATCTAGAAAAGTAGGGGGCAACAGCTTTTCCTCTTTCTCAAAATGCCTAATGGGTATCCTGAAATGTTTAGAAAGGCGTGCAACATAGATACCTCCAAAGATGGGGCCCTTTGTACGGTTCAGGCTTAAACGTTTAGCAAAAATAGCACCCTTACTAACAGAGTTATCATGAAACAAAGCATGGAACAAAATAATAATAACAGGAACACTAAGGTTTCCACAGTTTCCATGAGCAATTAAGCATCAACTAGCAAATATTGCAAAGTAGCGTAAAACAGGAAAATGTATGCTAGTAATTCTTGCATCGGAAACCTTCCTTGTTTCCCCTACAGTAATAGTATCGATAAATCCATCCACATCTTTATGATGTGGTTCCTCTAAGCTGCTCCCAAAAGGTATCTTGCAAACTGTGCAAAATTCATATAGTGACATCTCCCTAGCCACATCATATAAATGAAGCGCTACTAAAGGAGGTGATTTCTTAGGGTAGAAGTAGAAATTTTGCATGAAAGTATTGGTGAGTAAGAGATACTGTTCAGCCTGGTCGTGGAGGAAGTCGGTGAGGCCCGCTGTAGGACCTTGAAGTATGTCTAGAGGGGGGTGATTAGACTACTTGACCAATTAAAAACTTAGCATTTTCCCAATTTTAGAGTTTGGCAGATTTTAGCTATCTTAGGACAAGTCAAGCAATCATCACACAATTCAAGCAAGCATGCAAAGAGTATATAGGCAACGGAAATTAAAGCATGCAACTTGCAAGAAAGTAAAGGGAATGGTTTGGAGGATTCAAACGCAATTGGAGACACGGATGTTTTTGGCATGGTTCTGATAGGTGGTGCTATCGTACATCCATGTTGATGGAGACTTCAACCCACGAAGGGTAACGGTTGCGCGAGTCCACGGAGGGCTCCACCCATGAAGGGTCCATGAAGAAGCAACCTTGTCTATCCCACCATGGCCGTCGCCCACGAAGGACTTGCCTCACTAGCGGTAGATCTTCACGAAGTAGGCGATCTCCTTGCCCTTACAAACTCCTTGATTCAACTCCACAATCTTGTCGGAGGCTCCCAAGTGACACCTAGCCAATCTAGGAGACACCACTCTCCAAGAAGTAACAAATGGTGAGTTGATGATGAACTCCTTGCTCTTGTGCTTCAAATGATAGTCTCCCCAACACTCAACTCTCTCTCATAGGATTTGGATCTGGTGGAAAGAAGATTTGAGTGGAAAGCAACTTGGGGAAGGCTAGAGATCAAGATTCATATGGTAGGAATGGAATATCTTGGCCTCAACACATGAGTAGGTGGTTCTCTCTCAGAAATGGTAAGTTGGAAGTGTAGGTTTCTTCTGATGGCTCTCTCCACGAATGAAGAGGAGGTGGAGGGGTATATATAGCCTCCACACAAAATCTAACCGTTACACACAATCTACCAAACTCGGTGGGACCGAATCATCAAACTCGGTCGGACCGATTTAGTAAACCTAGTGACCGTTAGGATTTTCGGTGGGACCGAAATGCAACTCGGTAAGACCGATATGGTTAGGGTTAGGGCATAACGTAATCTCGGTAAGACCGATTACACAAACTCGGTGAGACCGATTTTGGTAATAAGCTTTCCAGAGAGTTGGTCAGGTAAACTCGGTGGGACCGATTTGCTCTTTTCGTTGAGACCAAAATGTTACAAAAGGGAAACAGAGAGTTTACATTGCAATCTCGGTGGGACCGATCGCTCACTTCAATTAGACCGAAACATTATGAAGGGAAACAGAGAGATTACAATCCCATCTCGGTGAGACCGAGATCCCTATTGGTAGGACCGATTTGCCTAGGGTTTGTGGCAGTGGCTATGACATTAGAACTCGGTGGCGCCGGATAGGAAGAATCGGTGTGACCGATTTTGGCTTTAGGATTAGGTCATATGTGGATGTGAGAAAGTAGTTGAGGGTTTTTGGAGCATATCACCAAGCACATGAAGCAAGAGGCTCATTAAGCAACACCTCATCCCTCCTTGATAGTATTGGCTTTTCCTATAGACTCAATGTGATCTTGGATCACTAAAATGTAAAATGAAGAGTCTTGAGATTTTGAGCTTGAGCCCATTCTTTGTCATTAGTATCTTGAGGGATCCACTTTCATCATCCATGCCATGCCATTCATTGAGCTTTCCTGAAATAATAGTCTTGGAATAGCATTAGCTCAATGAGCTATATGTTGTTATGAATTACCAAAACCACCTAGGGATAGTTGCACTTTCAATCTCCCCTTTTTGGTATTGATGACAACATATAGATCAAAGCTTCGACAAATGATAATAAGATTAAAAAACATCGTCGCTTTGAGAAGTATGTGATAAGCAAGAGCTCCCCCTAAATTTGTGCATAGTTTAAGATTTGCTTTGGACTGCAAATGCACAAGGAATTAGGCTCATGGGTTACTCTTCCATGTCACATACATCTTGGTGGAGCGCCCAAAATGATAAAGATTGAATACATGCACTCATCACCAAGCAAAGTGAATGATCACATATGGATAGATAAGATAATATCATCAAACATGCATAAGTGTGGCTTATGATCAAACACATGATCATCAATGTCTCACAAAACAGCATAGTATCTCAAGCAATCAAAAGCAAACAAAGTTTTAACCACCAAAGCAAGAGAGAACAAAAGCACCACTCTCTCTCTCTCGAAGCCTATGATCTATACATTTTTCTCTCCCTTTGGCAACAAGTTACCAAAAAGTTCATAGAAAATGCATAGTGCTAGATCGACTCTCAGGCTTGATCTTCAGGTGGTGGTGTAGAGATGGCTCCTTGGACGAAGGCTTCAATTGATGTAGAGGGAGCTGGAGGAGTTGGTGCTGGAGCTGGTTGCACTGGAGCTATAGGAGTTGTAGCTGGTGCAGATGATGTGGCTCTGGTGTCTGGCACAGGCACTGCAGCTGACCTCTGAGCTCTAGGCACTCTGGCAAATACATTAGTGGTAGTCTTGCCCTTCCTCTCCTGCATGTCATCCTGAAGCTGCTCCACAACTGACTGAATCTCAGTTACTTTGACATCTAGATCATAGAATTTTTGTTCCATGATTCTTTCCAAGCTCTCCTGGTTTTGAGTTAGGGTGGCCAACCCCTTCTCAATCCTCAGTGTTGATGCTATCAAGTAACCAAGCTGCTCCTGCTTGTTCTTCAGAAAGTACTCCGATGCCTCCTCTTGAGTTGGCATCTTGGCAGCCTTCTCTTTCCTTGCCTTCTCCTTCTTCTCTTGAGCTTGTACTGATGATGGTTCATTCTCATTCATGACAACCTGGTTGTCCTCAAAGTCTGGATAAAGAGGAAAATGTTCCTTATCCAATAGATATTTCCCTGTGCCCATCTTTGAGTTAATCAACTCCTGAATCTGAGGGGCATATCCACAGCTTCTCTTTGGTCTGCTGCTATCCTCTTAATGGTCTCAACCATAAGGCTCATGACCTTGAATTTCTGTGGCACATCAAACAAATGGAACATGTTGATTGCACGCCCTCTAATCATGTTGTGGTCACCAGACTTAGGCAAAAGAGTGTGCCTTAGGATCCAGTTGATTGTAGGAAGCCCTGACAGAAGAAAGTGGACTGATCCAAACTTATGTGTCTCAATGGCTTTGTCTGGGATCTCCTTGTACATGTGTGCCATGGAATTGTGTCCCATTTTCTTCTTCGCATAGACATCCAAGTCATCTTCACTCTCCTTTGGGGCATTGATCAGTTTTGCCCACTCCTCAACGGTTGACTAGTACCTTGTACCTTCAGACATCCAAATTATCCTCCCATCTGGATAGAAGTGTGCTGTGGAGTAGAATTGCATAATGAGTTCATCATTCCAGTTGGTGAGCTTTTGCCCAAAAAAATCTGCAACTCCACATGCAACAAGACTTTCTTGCACTCCAGGATAGTGTTCTTCATTTTCTTTCATGTAGGTCCAGTCGACCCACCTCATATCACAAACTATGGGCTTCTTGTCTAACAAAATTGTCTCATAGAAGTCCTGCTGTTCCTTTGTATGGAACTTGTAATCAACAACAGTCCTTCTCCTTGTGGCATATGGATCTGTCAACCTCCATAGCCTCAACCCTGAGTCTCTTCTGATGTTCATGTCTTCAGCAACAGGATGGGCATCATTATGGTCTGGTATCTTGGACTTGAGCTTCCTCGGGACTTGTCCTTCTTCATCTTCCTCATCAGCAACTTCAGGCACTGGGGCCTTGTTCTTCTCAGCAGCTGGAATACTCCTGGTATTCCTCTTTGGTGCAAGCTTGGGCTTGGGGGCAGCTTTGGGTGCTTCCTTGGGCTTTGATGTTGCAGCCTCTGACTTAATTGCATCACCCATAAGTTTTTGTGCCTTGGGTGCTGGTGCAACAACCACTTCTTCCTCTTCCATCATGGAAGGTTGCCCAACAACTCTGGCTATGGTCTTTTTGACCCTTTCCTTCCTTTTCTTTCCTTCTGCAGCAGGCTCTTTGGATTGGGATCCCAAAGGAATTTGAGTGGAGAGTCTGGCTTTGGACATTGGTTGTCTTCCTGCAGGCCTTTTAATCTTCATGCCTGGCTTTACTGCAGTTGAGCTGAACTTCTTCTTGAGCTCTACTTTCTTGGAAGTAGCCTCATCCTCTTCTGCCATGTAGTCCTCATCCTCAGAATTTGAGGTTCTCTTCTTCCTTGTCCTGGTGGCAGCTTTAGGCAGGTTGCTTGGGGTGCTCCTGCTGCCTTCATCTGAAGTGCTAGAGGGACTAGTGCCCTCACTCATGTGCATCTGCTCTTCTGACCTGTTCTGACTATCACTTTGGTCTGACATGCTGCAAATCACTGACTGCTGACCCTGTGAAGAGTTATAGATGAGATAGAGTGGATGAGCATCACAAAATGCAGAGATTTTTGCAAAAGTATGATTCAAAAATTCAGTTTTAATTTTCCACAAAAAGCATTTTGGATCAACCGATTTTCAAACTCGGTGATACCGAAGTAGTTTTGGAACCTAAACTGATGAACTCGGTTGGACCGAGTCACAATTCGGTGGCACCGAGACTGCTAGAGTTTCACAAAGTCCTAAAATCATTCTCACCGATTAGCAATTCTCGGTCAGACCGAGAGTTACTAGTGCAATGGCATTAGCCAAATCGGTGGGACCGAGTTTTTCAACTCGGTGGGTCCGAGATGGTTTCGGCGGAAACCTAACCCTAAATTTTCAAATCTCATCTAATCTAAGGATTGCATTGACTGGATAGGAGTGTTTCAATCGTGGCAAGAATCATTAAGAACACAATGTGCTAGGAATCAGACGAGGATAGCACAGTGATCGAGTCCATACCCTAGCTTGGCGATGAACTCGCTACGGCGGCAACGGCGGGGGTTAAATCCGTTGACAGCGGCGGAGACCAGCACAGGAGGCGGCTAGCAACGAGGAGACGATCCGGAGACCCTGATGGCAGAGCGAGCTATTGCGCGGGCGAAGAGGTTCGGAGAAATTTCCAATTTTTTGCCCGTGACTATATATAGCCTGACCCTGTCGGTGTGACCGAGTGGAACAACTCGGTGGCACCGAGATGCATAACTGTGTATAGTTATAGCAACTCGTTGTGACCAAAAAGTTTAAATCGGTTGCACCGAGATTGAAAACCTAGATCGACTTAGTGATCTCGGTGGGACCGAAATGGAGGAATCGGTCAGACCGAGAATCACAAAAAAGTTTTGGAAGTTTAAGTCTATGACGAATCGGGGACTCCGAGTGCTCCTCACACAGAGTGGTTCGAATCTAACTTGATCAAATTGTGATGTAGCATGAATAGAGTTTGAGACGAGAAAAGCATAGATAGCTAGAGAAGGTTCTTAGGATTCTTGTCCATCCACTTGGCAAAAAGAAAAAGAACCAAACAATCAAAACAACAAGTGGATGTCCTCGAATGAGTAAAATATACACCAACATGCTCACACAATAAGATGGCAAATGAAATATGTGGCAAAGCATGCACAACCAATTCTAGCATCTATCAAAACAATTTACGATGACTGGGTCATCTATATATGAGTATATTGACTTAGGAGTCAAATCAAAACATTTGATCATAGGTCATACTCATCGTTTAAGCTCAAGTGGGGTTACCACTTTTACATAATGCATTGTTGTGTTCACACCATTAGTGTTGCTTTGACTCAATTCTTAGAGTTAAGCTCCCCCTAGATGTGAGATCCCCTTTTAGAGGGATGAACTAACCTTGGGTTTTGTCGATGATGACTTCATGTAGGTGTTGAAGATGTGGATGCTCAAGGTTGATGTAGATCATTTGGAGCAATCCTTTGGAGTGAGTTGCACTTTCAACATACCTACATGGGTTAGTCCCACAAGGAACAAACAAGAATATCCATAGACATAGAGTGATGCACACACAAGATAATGTCCATGAAATCATTAGGTTACCTTGTCCCTTGCCTTACCAACATGAGGGTTTGTGACTCCTTGAACTAGTGCAAGATGTGGAAGTTGATTGCACTTGTTATTGCCAAAAAGATATGAGTGAAGAATGTTGGCGGAGTCACCCTCAAGAACTCTCTAGTTCTTCTTATTCGGGATCCACATCATCTTGATGGGAATCCTTGGAGTTGTAGTTGTACTTGATGAAGTAGAACTTGACGTAGTCTTGGGAACCCACTTGACTGAGACCTTAGGTGCTTCTTCAAATGCATCAATCTCTTCTTGAAGCTTGTCCTTGCCTTTGTTCTTGTGGTCTTGTGGTGGAAGATCATCTTGAGCTTGTGTTCCTTTGAAGGAAGTAGGATCATACTTCTCTTGTTGAGGAACAAACTTCGTCTTGGGGTATTGATCTTCTTCCCACTCAACTCCATTGGCATTGAACTTTCATTCAAAACCAACACATTGATTCTTCTGGTGCCTTCCTTGCTTGCGTACAATTTCCTCGAATTGCTTACTCCCGGCAAGGCTCTTGTATACACCTTTCTCTATAATTCCCTTCAATAAGCTATTTTCTTGCTCAACTATAACTTGGCTAAGAGAATCATTAGTGGAATCAAGAGAACTACTAGAAGCAACAATATTGGATTTGACATTATTATTGTTACTACTAGAGGAAGTATCTTTCTTGTACTTGTTACTAGACTTGACTTGAGGCATGTAAGTAGATAAGAGTAAACGCTTGGCAATGTAAGAAGAACTTTTCTTGCGGAGATCATCATTGATTGCTTTTAAGAACTCATGCTCTTGCTCAATATTGAGCTTTTCAAAGCGTAACTTCTCATGAGCCCTTAAAAGTTCTTGATGATCTTCGAAGATAGTTTCATGAGACAACTTAAGAGTGTTTAGTTCTTTAGTTATAAGCTCAATCTTCTCCTTATCATTGTCATTTGTTTTATCTTGATTAGCATGATAATTGACGTTTCATTGTAGTATTCATCACTAGAGTTGTCAACAAGTAAATCATCATCCACAAGCAAGTCATCTTCATCACTATTGAAATCAACTTACTCGGAATGTGTTACCTTTGGACCTTTGGCCATGAAGCATCTTCCAATTCCTTCATTTGGTGAATCAAATATGTCGTAGGAGTTGGTTGACACAAGTGCTAGACCGGCAACACCTTCATCTTGAGTATATTCGGAGTCGGGGTGGTAGCTTCTCTCGGAGTGATGGTCAGAGTCGGAGCCGGATACCCATTCACCAACATGAGCTTGATGTCTTCGTTTTGTGTAGCTCCTTGATGACTTGTCCTTCCTTTCCGAATCCTTGCTTCTCCGTGAGGGTCTTCGTTCATAACGATCATCTCTACTCCTCTCTCTTGGTGGTGATTCTTCTCTTTTGATTCTTCTTTTTGGAGAATCTTCTCTTCTTTTGTGGGGTGCCATACACTCATTGGAGTAGTGTCCGGGTCTCCCACAATTGTAGCGGTTACGCTCTCGACTAGAAGATCGTTTGTCATTGTAAGACCTTGACTTGGAGCTTCTTTCTTTGCTTCTACTCTTGTAGAATTTGTTGAAGTTCTTCACCATTAAGCTCAATTCTTCATTGAAGGTTTGTTTCTCACTTGATGATGTGGGGACTTCACATGAGGCTTTGTAAGCACCACTTGACTTGTTGTGAAGTTCCTCCTTATCCTTAAGTGACATCTCATGAGCAACAATTCTTCCAATGACTTCCGTTGGCTTGAGATCTTTGTAGTTTGGCATCATTTGGATCAATGTGCACACGGTATCATACTTTCCATCCAATGCTCTTAGGATCTTCTTGATGATGAATCTGTCGGTCATCTCTTCACTCCCTAAGCCGGCAATCTGATTTGTGATAAGTGCAAGCCTAGAGTACATTTCAGCGACACCTTCACCATCCTTCATTTTGAACTTGTCAAGCTGACTTTGGAACACATCCAACTTGGATTCCTTGACAAAGTCGGTACCTTCATGCATATCAATCAAAGTATCCCAAATTTCCTTTGCATTCTCAAGACGGCTAATTTTGTTGAATTCTTCGGGGCACAATCCGTTGAAGATGATATCACAAGCTTGAGCGTTGTATTGCAACATCTTCAATTCTTCCGCATTAGCTTCACGGTTCGGTTCTCTCCCATCAAACAATTCACCTTGCAAGCCAATACAAATAATTGCCCAAACAGCGGGGTTATGTCCGAGAATATGCATTTTCATCTTATGCTTCCAACTAGCAAAATTAGTACCATCAAAGTAAGGACCTCTACGGTGATAATTTCCCTCACTAGACGCCATACTCTCCTAGGATGTAAAACCAAGGCTATGACCACCAAAAGCTACAGAAATCAAAGCAAATGGACACCAAAGCTCTGATACCACTTGTAGGACCTTGAAGTATGTCTAGAGGGGGGTGATTAGACTACTTGACCAATTAAAAACTTAGCCTTTTCCCAATTTTAGAGTTTGGCAGATTGTAGCTATCTTAGGACAAGTCAAGCAATCATCACACAATTCAAGCAAGCATGCAAAGAGTATATAGGCAGCGGAAATTAAAGCATGCAACTTGCAAGAAAGTAAAGGGAAGGGTTTGGAGGATTCAGACGCAATTGGAGACACGGATGTTTTTGGCGTGGTTCCGATAGGTGGTGCTATCGTACATCCACGTTGATGGAGACTTCAACCAACGAAGGGTAACGGTTGCGCGAGTCCACGGAGGGCTCCACCCACGAAGGGTCCACGAAGAAGCAACCTTGTCTATCCCACCATGGTCGTCGCCCACGAAGGACTTGCCTCACTAGCGGTAGATCTTCATGAAGTAGGCGATCTCCTTGCCCTTACAAACTCCTTGGTTCAACTCCACAATCTTGTCGGAGGCTCCCAAGTGACACCTAGCCAATCTAGGAGACACCACTCTCCAAGAAGTAACAAATGGTGCGTTGATGATGAACTCCTTGCTCTTGTGCTTCAAATGATAGTCTCCCCAACACTCAACTCTCTCTCATAGGATTTGGATCTGGTGGAAAGAAGATTTGAGTGGAAAGCAACTTGGGGAAGGCTAGAGATCAAGATTCATATGGTAGGAATGGAATATCTTGGCCTCAACACATGACTAGGTGGTTCTCTCTCAGAAATGGTAAGTTGGAAGTGTAGGTTTATTCTGATGGCTCTCTCCACGAATGAAGAGGAGGTGGAGGGGTATATATAGCCTCCACAAAAAATCTAACCGTTACACACAATTTACCAAACTCGGTGGGACCGAATCATCAGACTCGGTCGGACCGATTTAGTAAACCTAGTGACCGTTAGGATTTTTGGTGGGACCGAAATGCAACTCGGTAAGACCGATATGGTTAGGGTTAGGGCATAACGTAATCTCGGTAAGACCGATTACACAAACTCGGTGAGACCGATTTTGGTAATAAGCTTTCCAGAGAGTTGGTCAGGTAAACTCGGTGGGACCGATTTGCTCTTTTCAGTGAGACCGAAATGTTATAAAAGGGAAACAGAGAGTTTACATTGCTATCTCGGTGGGACCGATCGCTCACTTCAGTTAGACCGAAATGTTACGAAGGGAAACAGAGAGATTACAATCCCATCTCGGTGAGACCGAGATCCCTATCGGTAGGACCGATTTGCCTAGGGTTTGTGGCAGTGGCTATGACATTAGAACTCAGTGGCGCCGGATAGGAAGAATCTGTGTGACCGATTTTGGCTTTAGGATTAGGTCATATGTGGATGTGAGGAAGTAGTTGAGGGTTTTCGGAGCATATCACCAAGCACATGAAGCAAGAGGCTCATTAAGCAACACCTCATCCCTCCTTGATAGTATTGGCTTTTCCTATAGACTCAATGTGATCTTGGATCACTAAAATGTAAAATGAAGAGTCTTGAGCTTTTGAGCTTAAGCCAATCCTTTGTCACTAGTATCTTGAGGGATCCACTTTCATCATCCATGCCATGCCATTCATTGAGCTTTCCTGAAATAATAGTCTTGGAATAGCATTAGCTCAATGAGCTATATGTTGTTATGAATTACCAAAACCACCTAGGGATAGTTGCACTTTCACCCGCATTATCAGCCAAAGAATAAAAGTCTTCATAAATCCCGGCTGCTCTCAAGAAATCATCACAAGGCCATTCACACAGCCGTACTTCCGCCACACGAGGAATATTGTACTTGGCCTTTTCCTTCTCCTTAGCTTGTTTATCCTTAGAGCCTTGGCTAGAAGAGCGCCTCAAGAACAATCTCTTCATCTTTTTCTGAATTTTTTTTAAAAATTTAGCAACTCAAAATAAAAGTGATTCAAACTCAACAAAACTGATAGCAACTACTCCCACAAGTGCCTAGAGCTTATATCATGAATTAAAATTACTTGGGACCGTATAAATTTGACATGCAAGCTCAAGAACAGGGTCACCTAGGCAGCAAAAATTTGCAATGAATAAAGCACTAGAACAAAAACTAATCGGACCATTAGAGGAGTCACATACCAAGGAACAATCTCCCAAACCAGTTTTGTGAATGGAGCTTTGAGCTAGGAGATCGAAAATCGCGGCAAAATGAGCTAGAACTCGTGCTTGAGCTGGATGGTGATTTTTTGGGAGGAAGATGAAGTGTGTGGGTGCAGGAATAAGTGGAGGGGAGCCACCATGGGCCCATGAGGTAAGGGGGCGCCCTGCAGGGGTGGGCGCGCCCTGGACCCTCGTGGCCAGGTGCCAGCTCCCCCTATTGTGTACTCAGTGCCAAATATTCTCAAATATTCCAGAAAAAATCATACTAAATTTGCAGGGCATTTGGAGAACTTTTATTTTCGAGATATTTTTTTGCAAGGATAATTCAGAAAACAGACAGAAAATTCTATTTTTATTTTATTTAATCTAAATAACATAAAGTAAAAGGAGGGTACAGAAGGTTGTGCCTTCTAATTTCATCCATCTCATGCTCATCAAAAGGAATCCACTAACAAGGTTGATCAAGTCTTGTTAACAAACTCATTCCGAATAACATGGAACCGGAGAAATTTTGAATAACACTAGGTTACCTCAACGGGGATATGCACATCCCCAACAATAAGAATATCATATTTCTTCTTGACAGTAGGAATAGGAAATTCAAAACCTCCAATAATGATAGTTGGAATTTTTCCAATAGAATTGATGCTATGAACTTGAGGTTGTTTCCTCGGAAAGTGTACCGTATGCTCATTACCATTAACATGAAAAGTGACATCGCCTTTGTTGCAATCAATAACAGCCCCTGCAGTATTCAAAAAGGGTCTACCAAGGATAATCGACATACTATCGTCCTCGGGAAAATCAAGAATAACAAAGTCCGTTAAGATAGTGACATTTGCAAACACAATAGGCACATCCTCACAAATACCAACGGGATAGCAGTTGATTTATTAGCCATTTGCAAAGATATTTCAGTAGGTGTCAACTTATTCAATTCAAGTCTACGATATAAAGAGAGAAGCATAACACTAACACTGGCTCCAAGATCACATAAAGCAGTGTTAACATAGTTTTTTTAATGGAGCATGGTATAGTTGGTACTCCTGGATCTCCAAGTTTCTTTGGTATTCCGCCCTTAAAAGTATAATTAGCAAGCATGGTGGAAATTTCAGCTCCCGGTATCTTTCTTTTATTTGTAATAATATCTTTCATGTACTTAGCATAAGGGTTCACTTTAAGCATATCAGTTAAGCGCATACGTAAGAAGATAGGTCTAATTATTTCAGCAAAGCACTCAAAATCCTCATCATCCTTTTTCTTGGATGGCTTAGGAGGAAAAGGCATGGGTTTCTGAACCCATGGTTCTCTTTCTTTACCGTGCTTCCTAGCAACAAAATATCTCTTATCATAACGTTGATTCTTTGATTGTGGGTTATCAAGATCAACAGCAGGTTCAATCTCTACATCATTATTATTTCTAGGTTGAGCATCATCATGAACATTATCATTAACATTATCACTAGGTTCATGTTCGTCTCCATATTGGGTTTCAGCATCAGAAATAGAAATATCATTGGGATTCTCAAGTGTGTCCACAACAGGTTCACTAGAAGCATGCAAAGTCCTATGATTTTTCTTTTTCTTCTTTTTAGAAGGACTAGGTGCATCTAAATTATTTATCTGAGAATCTTGCTCATTTCTCTTAGGGTGGCCTTCAGGATACAAAGGTTCCTGAGTCATTTTACCAGTTCTAGTAGCCACTCTAACAGCAAAATCATGTTTATTATTTAACTCAGCAAGCAAATCACTTTGAGCTTTAAGTACTTATTCCGCTTGAGTGGTAACCGTAGAAGCATACTGACTAATGAGTTTAAGTTCACCTTTAACTCTAGCCATATAATCACTCAAGCGTCCAATCATGTAAGAATTACTCTTTAATTCTCTACCAACATAAGCATTGAAATTTTCTTGTCTAGCCATAAAGTCATCAAATTCATCTAAACATTGGCTAGGAGACTTAGTAGAGGGGATTTCAACTTTATCATGTCTATAAAGAGAATTACCTTTACCACCTGTGTCGGGTTATCAATACCATGTGTTTCTTCAATAGGTGGTATAATAAGACCATGTACTTCTTCAACAGGAGGTAAATTCTTAACATCTTCAGCTTTAATACATTTTTCTTTCATAGATTTCTTTGCCTCTTGCATATCTTCAGGATAGAGAAATAGAACACCCCTCTTTTTCGGAGTTGGTTTAGGAATTGGCTCAGGAAGAGTCCATTTATTTTCATTAGTTCACATATTATTAAATAACAATTCAGCTTGGTCGACTGTTCTTTCTCTGAAAACACAACCAGCACAACTATCCAAGTGGTCCTTGGAAGCATCAGTTAGTCCATTACAAAAGATATCAAGTATTTCATTTTTCTTAAGAGGATGATCAGGCAAAGCATTAAGTAACCGGAGAAGCCTCCCCCAAGCTTGTGGGAGACTCTCTTCTTCAATTTGCACTGTATATTTTCCGCACGGCAGCTTGTTTCTTATGAGTAGGGAAATATTTAGCAGAGAAGTAATAAATCATATCCTGGGGACTACGCACACAACCAGGATCAAGAGAATTAAACCAAGTTTTAGCATCACCCTTTAATGAGAATGGAAATATCTTAAGGATATAATAGTAGCGAGATTTCTCATCATTAGTGAACAGGGTGGCTATATCATTCAATTTAGTAAGATGTGCCGCAACAGTTTCAGATTCATAGCCATAAAAAGGATCAGATTCAACCAAAGTAATTATCTCAGGATTGACACAGAATTCATAATCCTTATCAGTAACAAAAATAGGCGAAGTAGCAAAAGCAGGGTCATTTCATTCTAGCATTTAGAGATTTCTGTTTAAGTTTAGCTAATAACTTCTTAAGATCAGAAATATCATTGCAAGCAAGAAAATCTCTTGCAGTTTCTTCATCCATAACATAACCCTCAGGAACAACAGGCAATTCATACTTAGGGGGAGAACCTTCATCATCACTATCTTCAATAATTTCATTTTCAAGAATTTCATTCTCTCTAACCCTAGCAAGTTGTTCATCAAGATATTCACCTAATGGCACAGTAGTATCAAGCACAGAAGTAGTTTCATCGTAAGTATCATGCATAGCAGAAGTGGCATCATCAATAACATGCGACATATCAGAATTTATAGTAGAAGCAGGTTTAGGTGTCGCAAGCTTACTCAAAACAGAAGGAGAATCTAGAGCAATGCTAGATGGCAGTTCCTTACCTCCCCTCATAGTTGAGGGAAAAATCTTAGTTCTTTCGTCTTTCAAGTTCCTCATAGTGACCAGCAGATATAAATCGCAAGTGACTCAAAGAATAGAGATATGCTCCCCGGCAATGGCGCCAGAAAATAGTCTTGATAACCCACAAGTATAGGGGATCACAACAGTTTTTGAGGGTAGAGTATTCAACCCAAATTTATTGATTCGACACAAGGGGAGCCAAATAATATTCTCAAGTATTAGCAGTTGAGTTGTCAATTCAACCACACCTGGATAACTTAGTATCTGCAATAAAGTATTTAGTAGCGAAGTAGTATGGAAGTAACGGTAACAGTAGCAAAAGTAACAGTAGCAGTTTTGTAATAATTGTAACAGTAGCAACGGTAAAGTAACTAATTAAAGCACAATATTTGAAAAGGTTGTAGGCATTGGATCAGTGATGGATAATTATGTCGGATGCGATTCCTCATGTAATAGTTATAACATAGGGTGACACAGAACTAGATCCAGTTCATCAATGTAATGTAGGCATGTATTCCGAATATAGTCATACGTGCTTCTGGAAAAGAACTTGCATGACATCTTTTGTCCTACCCTCCCGTGGCAGCGTGGTTCTAGTGGAAACTAAGGAATATTGAGGCCTCCTTTTAATAGAGTACCGGACCAAAGCCTTAAAACATAGTGAATACATGAACTCCTCGAACTACGGTCATCACCGAGAAGTATCCCGATTATTGTCACTTCGGGGTTGTCGGATCGTAACACGTAATAGGTGACTATAGACTTGCAAGATAGGATCAATAACTCACATATATTCATGAAAACATAATAGGTTCATATCTGAAATCATGGCACTCGGGCCCTAGTGACAAGCATTAAGCATAGCAAAGTCATAGCAACATCAATCTCAGAACATAGTGGATACTAGGGATCAAACCCTAACAAAACTAACTTGATTACATGGTAAATCTCATCCAACCCATCACCGTCTAGCAAGGCTACGATGGAATTACTCAGCACGGCGGTGAGCATCATGAAATTGGTGATGGAGGATGGTTGATGATGACGACGGCGACTAATCCCCGTCTCCGGAGCCCCGAACGGACTCCAGATCAGCCCCCCGAGAGAGATTAGGGCTTGGCGGTGTTTCCGTTCGTAAAACACGATGAAACTTTCTCTCTGATTTTTTTATCCATGAAAGCCAATATATGGAGTTGGAGTTGAGGTCGGTGGATGTCCAGGGGGCCCATGAGGCGGGGGGCGCACCCTAGGGAAGGGGGCGCACCCCCCACCCTCGTGGACAGGGTGTGGGCCCCTGACACTATTTCTTTCGCCAGTATTTTTTATTAATTCTGAAAAGTTGCTCCGTGGATTTTCAGGTCGTTCCGAGAACTTCTATTTCTACACAAAAATAACACCATGGCAATTTTGCTGAAAACAGCGCCAGTCCGGGTTAGTTCCATTCAAATCATGCAAGTTGGAGTCCAAAACAAGGGCAAAAGTGTTTGGAAAAGTGGATATGTCGGAGATGCATCACTCCCACGGATTTATAAACCTTAGGTCATCCACTTGAGGGAAATGTTCAACTGTCCTACAAACCTCCGCATTTGGAGGCCCAACAACGACTACAAGAAGAAGGTTGTGTAGTAGACATCAGCGCGGCGGCGGGAGAATGTTGTTTTCCATCTGATGCTAACAGTTGATGATTTAGTGAAGAAAAATTCAAATGTATGGTCAGGCAAGACCAAGGATCATCCGGCTAGAGAAGTTCTTCTAGGATCTATTGCACCAGCGGACGACCAATTCCACTTCTTTGTCGGGTACTTTTAGTGTGGACTCTGCCCACCCTCTCAGATTTCTTCGTAGAGGTCATGCAGTTATATGGATTTCATCGACTAGACTTTGCCGCCAATGCTATCACTTGCATGTCCATTTTTGCACACTTGTGTGAACACTTCCTGGGGATAGTACCCAATCTTTCCCTATTCCGGCACTTCTTCATTCCCTTGATTGAGAACAACGCTCTCTCTAGCAGCGTCACTTGGATCCCAAGAACAAGAATGAACAAGCACTACCTTGACGGCAAAATGCACACCAAGTGGAACGAGTGAAGGGCAGATTGGTGCTGGACCAATAAAAATGATATTCCTATATTCTGTCGTCTCCGGACTTAGAAAAACAAGAAGGGCGACACCTAGAGTAATGTTGGGCCCAACAACGCCAAGCTAGGAATGGCATTGTACAGGCTCCTCAGCCTCAGGGCTGCCGACTTGACCATAGAGATGGTGGGGGCAGATTTTACACGTCGCCGGATTACCCCGCTGCAGCACAGAGGAGGCCGAAGAGCATGGGAGTACAAGAATCCCATTGATACGATGATCAAGTACGTCGGGCTCAACAATAACTTATCGGTGATGGAACATTACTGGCTCATTTGCCAGCTTCTCAAAAGAGGTTGTGAGTACCTTTTGACGCCAAAAGTGATTCTACTTTTCAACAACTCCGCTAAGGATTGTATTCTGGCCAGGATGCTAGAATGTGATGCAAAGGGTGTCGTGGAGCAGCGGAAAGTGCCCACCAAGAGAGCGGTGGATGAATGGCTAGCCGACTTAAAGGAGGTGGCCGTCAGAGTGGAGAATGACATGGTTCACCCCCACCAAGAATGAAGAGACCAAATCCCTCAAAGCAAGAATATAGGAGGCCCAAAAGTTTGTCCTTCTTCGGGAAAGAACCAAAGCACCGACAAGGGAAAGTAGACTGTCGAGCATACCGAGGAGCACACCAAGGAGGGTGCTGAAGAGCATGCCTGAGAAGATGCTTAAGAATACGCTAGGAGTGCACATCGGCGAGACCAAAGATGAAGATGAACATTCTGATGATCATGATGGTGATGGATCATGCCCATGAAAACGAAGGGGGTGAGGAGGAAGAGGAGGAGGAAGAACCTTATGTTCCTCCTACTCGTATCAAGACCGCCATAGAAAAAAGCCTGGAAAGAAGAAATGATGAGGACATGACTACCTTGGATAAGACCAAAAATATTGCATACATGCATATTTGTCAGGTGATTTCTAGTGCAAACTATTCAATAATCTATTTATGTTATCTAGAACAAAACTACTTCACACACTTTTGCGTTTTGTCTAATTGCAGGTGTATGGGACATTTGTACAATCCACATATGAAGATAAGGGAAAAGGAGAAGTTTAGGTGCTATTCAAAAAGTCCTCTCACGTCACTTTTGGTCCAAGAGAAGATAGAGTCCAAGTCTCTCACGTTCTGGATTCAGATTCGGACTGCACAGACATACCTGACTCAGAACGCCAACATCCTTTTCATACGGACTCTGAATTGGATAATTCTTTTTTGTTGGAAACGAGATTTCGTGCACTTTCCAATCCAATTGGATTCACCTTAAAATTCGTCCGGAGCATTGAGTTATGGACGAAACAATCTGATGCTGTAGCAGAATCCGAGTCAAACTACAAGTCTAAAGGTGTTACATCACCTCCACTTGGGCCCATTGGCCTTGTACAACCTAGGGTTAGTTTTAGGCTGCCTTGGGACGTCCTCCCACCTCCTTGGCCGTCACCCCTTGCTCCTATATAAGTAGATCCATCTAGTAGCTTTTCCCTTGGGATTTGTTTAGTTAAAAGTTAGCCATTGCAACTTCGTGTACTTTGTTTGTGTCCAACGACCAGACCAGGACCGCTTACTGATCCCCACCTTTATCAGTACTTCATATATATTCGCAATATTAAGATTGCTTTATCATATTCTTGCTTATTCTTCGATTACTTGCAGGAATGGACCTTCGTGGTCAGGTTGATCGTGCTCCGGCGTGGTCAATAACCTCTCCGAGTTGGTTTAGCGATTGCTAAGGCGCAACGTCGTGCATGTTTGTATTCGGATCGTCAAAGTCTTCTCCACCAAATCGATAGTTATCATCGCATCGAAAGATCGGGACACCTCCGCCTCTATCAAGTGGTATCAGTTTTCAGGTTGCTCGGTGAGAATTTCCAGTTTTCCCTAAATTAGATTTATTTTCTTACCTATTGTCCAAGAAAAAGCCACAACAAAGGTTAGATCTATTCACCCTTTGTGCAAGCCAGTCTGAGCCTTTGCAATTTTCTTTTCATTGTTTGCATTATTGAATTATCGGTTGCATCGTCGTGTCGAGTTGATGGTCTTAGTGTCTAGTTCGTTTAGAGTTTCGAGTTCTGTTCACAGTAGTCGCGTTGCCGCTGCGTGGTTATCCCTTCCACTTTCCACCATCCATCCATCAATTTTCATCACGTCCTACCCACCGTTCATGGTCATAATCATAGTTGAGGTCATTCACATCTTCGCTTGATCCAATATTCATCTTATCTAGTTTGTTTTGGAAAGAGGGACAAAAAAAATGTCAGAGAAAAAAAAAGAGAAAAAAAGTAAAAAAAGTCAGAGAAAAAAAGGAGAGTAAGAAAAAGAAAAAAAAAAGTGTGTGGAAAAAATAGAGAAGAAAAAAACAAAATTCGGATCTATGTAGACTCAATCTCGTAGTTGAATTCGGATTGGAATCTGTTTTGTGCACTGTTCAGTAAAACAGGCATAACTTTCTCATACGAAGTCCGTTTTGGCTCCGCGAGTACTCAAATGAAAGCTAGCGATGAGCCGCATCTAAATAGTTGCATAAGCTTGTTCCATATTTGGCACCTCAAAATAGGCTTCTAAATATGTCATTTTGCCCTCCGAAGTTCGCGAACACAACTTATTCCAATTTTTCAAGCCAATTTTAGAATTTTTTTACTCCTCATATCAACTCGGAATTGAGTGATTCTTTTTGCATTGGAAAGCTTGAGTGAGTAGCATTCTTTGAAAAAATTTATCATAAAATTGGCTCAAATTTTTCAAGAGGAAAGTTGGAGAGAGAGTTGTTGTATATCCTGCTTGGCAGTTGTTTTTCATCATGATCTTTACTGCCGTTGTGATCTTCACTTATATCTTGTTGTCTGGAGCTACTTAGTATCCTTCATTGATGCTACTTGTACTATGTCGTGACCTCATTATTGTTCTAGGCTCGCGTCTCTAGTCCGGTCTAGCCTAGGACCAGCACAGTACCGTCGTGGAGCGTTTATTCAACATTGCATCTTTGAATTGATTATTGCTAATTTTTTGCTACCATATATAGCCAACCCAGCTCCACATATTTCTACACTATGTATATGTACGTTCCCCTGGCAATCGCTTTACACAATCTTCAGAGTCATTTGACACCGCTGGTTGCCTGTTACCACCAGCTGCATGGTAAGAACTTGTAAGATATTCATATTGCTATACTGTGAGTGTTTTACCACCACATCCTAGTACTTCATAGGAACATTATTCTCGGATTTTATTTCTTGTTTTATACTAACTATGGAAGGTTCCGGAGTTGGTAGTTTTTGGGCTTCATCGATCGTGGGAGATTTGCCATCACCTAAGAAAATACAACAACCGTCACAAGAGGAGCAACAACATCAGAATGCCCATGAGGTTAATGTTTCCATGCCAACATTTACTGGTCGTTTTAGGCCTGATTTATATATTGAATGGAAGTACGAAATAAATGCTATATCTGCTTCCCACACTTTTGATGAGCATGGAAAATTTCAAGTTGCGGTTAGTACTTTTAGTAGCTTCGCTTTAGTTTGGTGGAGTGAATACTGTCGGTTAAACCATGATTATATACCTACTACTTGGGATGGTTTAAAACATGTCATGAGAGATAGATTCGTCGATGCTTATTATACTTGTGGCATGATTAGAAAACTAGAACATTTAAAACAAGGTAGTGACACTTTAACAAAATATTATGATGATTTACAAACTACCTTGTTGCACTCATTTTTAGAAGAAAGTGAAGAAGATTTTATGGATAGATTTTGGGAAGGATTAAACCATGATATTCAAGAGATACTAATTCATGAAGAGTGTTATCCTATGGACCATTTTTTCATCTTGCTTGTAAAGCTGAACAGGAAATAAAACGATGTGTTGCCCACAAGGAGAACAAGGGCACGGTGCACATTCCAACTGTTGATATAGATGTTTCTTCAACTACTAGGCGTACTATGACAACCACGTCCGTTGTTGCGACGACTACGTCAACCCCACCATGTGACACATCACCATCAAGGGTGCCTGCATAATCTGAGTTGATCATAAGAGGTAATGACAAAGGTACGCATTTTCCACTTTCACATGAGAATGATGCATGCCTAGTTAACTTGAATACATCATGTGTTGAGTTACCTATTGATTTGAGCACACCACCTAGTTTAGAGAATCATGTTACTATCATGAATGCATCATGTGATCAAACAACTGAAATACCAACAATTTTGAGTGCGCCCATTGAATTAACTGTTGATGTCAAAGAACCATGTGAATCAGGAAATAATTCAGATTTGGATCAAATACAATTTAAAATAATTGTGCCAATGTTTAATCATTTTGATATGACCTCTAATCTTGGTGATCATTCTGTGTTAAATGACTTATTGCATGTTTTCTTATTTAGGCATGTTGTAGCATGTAAATTTGATGCACGTAAGCTTTATTCACCAATGTTGGGATGGTTTAATGATGAACATTGTCAATCCTTTCATATGAATAAGAGCTTCACTTATATGTACAACTTGAGTTGCAATATTTTTATTCATTC
This sequence comes from Triticum aestivum, assembly GCF_018294505.1. Taxonomy (NCBI): domain Eukaryota; kingdom Viridiplantae; phylum Streptophyta; class Magnoliopsida; order Poales; family Poaceae; genus Triticum; species Triticum aestivum. The sequence goes on along the minus strand of NW_025225099.1, from coordinate 858,575 downwards.
TAATACTTGTGACAATATTTTGGCTTTGCATTTTATGAAGTATGAAAGTTACTCATGTATACATGTGTCATATGTGCAAAAGTTAAGAGAAGTAAAAATGGATGACATATACATATACAACATATACACCTTGTCTGTTTTGTTAGCCACATTTCAGATTAAGCAACACCGAGGACGGCTTTGTTTTCAAGAAGGGGAGTATGATGAGGACATGACTACCTTGGATAAGACCAAAAATATTGCATACATGCATATTTGTCAGGTGATTTCTAGTGCAAACTATTCAATAATCTATTTATGTTATCCAGAACAAAAATACTTCACACACTTTTGCGTTTTGTCTAATTGCATGTGTATGGGACATTTGTACAATCCACATATGAAGATAAGGGAAAAGGAGAAGTTTAGGTGTTGTTCAAAAAGTCCTCTCACGTCACTTTTGGGCCAAGAGAAGATAGAGTCCAAGTCTCTCACATTCCGGATTCAGATTCGGACTTCACAGACATACCTGACTCAAAATGCCAACAACTTTTTCATACGGACTCTGAATTGGGTGATTCTTTTTTTGTTGGAAACTAGATTTCGTGCACTTTCCAATCCTGTTTTGATTCACCTTCAAATTCGTCCGGAGCATTGAGTTATGGACGAAACAATCTGATGCTGCAGCAGAATCCGAGTCAAACTACAAGTCCAAAGGTGTTGTTACATCACCTCCACTTGGCCCCATTGGCCTTGTACAACCTAGGGTTAGTTTTAGGCTGCCTTGGGACGTCCTCCCACCTCCTTGGCCGCCACCCCTTGCTCCTATATAAGTAGATCTATCTAGTAGCTTTTCCCTTGGGATTTGTTTAGTTAAAAGTTGGCCATTGCAACTTCGTGTACTTCATTTGTGTCCAACGACCAGACCAGGACCGCTTACGGATCCCCACCTTTTTCAGTACTTCATATATATTCGCAATATTAAGATTGCTTTATCATATTCTTGCTTATTCTTCGATTGCTTGCAGGAATAGACCTTCGTGGTCAGGTTGATCATGCTCCGGCGTGGTCAATAACCTCTCGAAGTTGGTTTAGCGATTGCTAAGGCGCAACGTCATGCACGTTTGTAGTCGGATCGTCAAAGTCGTCTCCACCAAATCGATAGTTATCATCTCATCGAAAGATCGGGACACCTCAGCCTCTATCAAGAAAGCAGCGCAGGTTGATCTGGCAAGCAACGAGCTTGTCATAACAAAGGCAGCTAGCAAGGCTTCCTGGGCCCAGCCGATTCAGTGACAACCTCCTCATGGTGCCACCTCCCGGCAGCCAATTTCGTCAACCACTGAAGATATGAGTGCTTTGCAGCCCCAGGCTTCTTCGGGGACAAAACGTGCCAGGAGTACTCTGCCACTATCTACCACCGTCGGAGCCAAAGAAATGGTGCTCTACAACTTGTTTGTCCTCAACAATTCTGATGATGAAGAAAAGTAAGGACTTCATCCTTCCATCATCATATTCTCGATATATGTTGTTGATTTTGACTATCTTGAATGACTTGGCGTTGCAAGGACAAGGTGAAGTTGGCGAAGAAGCGCCATAAGAGGGCCAGGATTGCCGAAGAGACGGAGCGGCAACAAACATTAAACATGATCCAATTGCTTTAGATGTTGCTGGTACCAGCCCCTAGCATGAATTCAACCTCCAGTTCTCGTTGGCAAGCTCAACAAATGAGACCATCATCATGGAGACCGACAAGGAGGCGGGAGGCAATTTTCTGGAGGGAGGGCATCAAGGAGTGGACCCCATAGTGACACCCTCGAACTCTGCTCCCCCACCAAGAGATTCGCCGACAAGGTCTACTCCTCCTATGGAAGAGCGCCAAGGAGAGCCTATCTATGTCGAGGACCTACCAGCAACCAATGTTGCTGGAGACCGAGTGATGACAATAGAAGTTGCCAAAGAATAAACAAGGTCTGCTCCACAAACTCACCAAGGTAAAAAAATTCCAAGTGCTATTTTATCCTTGTAAACTTTTTCTTGAACTTGATCTGAATCATGAATTCTTTCTTTTCTTTGCTTTTCCGTCTTCATCTTGTAGACTCAACTCCATTGGAGAAGGAGGAACCCATGATAGATGTGCAAGAAATTGCAAAGAGCACTGCTGATGAGGCTGCCAAGATTTATGTTGAAGAGGCTGCAACGTCTGAGGCTGAAGAAACTGGGAAGCTACTGAGGAAACCCACAGGGCTCCCAGCAACACATCTGCTTCTGTCAGCACGGATGTTGAGATGAGAGAAGCCGGCAATGAAGGTCCAGCCACAGTCAACCATCCAGCTTTGCCAATGCGTATCCACTTACAGATCCATTGGTGCCTAGTCATCAGATACTACAATCTGAAGCCCCTGGCTCATCTGATGCCGGGAAGGTTGCCCTTGAAGATGAATTTTCTAGGATCATCATCCCCTTGTCTTGCAACAACAAAGAGATGGAAAACTCCGATGATAGCGCTGCCGATCTTGCCTTCTTCGAAGCCATAGCTACTGGGTTCAAAGATGTGCAAGTACACTTGATACGGGGCTAACCCGGTGTAGGCCGATCTTTCACGATTGGAGTGGGATCCCTCGAAGAACACGATGAACACAGGGAAGAACGGGGAGAAATCACAAGGGGAGACACTCAAGAACAAGTCCAATCACACATCCACTAGACAATCAAACACAGTAGATCCACAAGGTACATGAACAACAAAGGGAAAGATACAAGGTAAGGTTCATCTCCAAGAGGAGGTCTTGATGCTATCCTAGATGGATCTTCCCACGAGGGGGTCTTGATGATATCCCGCAGGATCTTCTCCTAGATGGAGGTCTTGGACTCCAAAGGAGTGGTGGTCTCTCTCTCTCTCAAGAGTAGAGATAGGTAGGAGCAAAGCTCACATACAAATGAGCTATCACTTTGCTAACCCTAACTAGAGGAAGGGGATGGAGTATATATAGGCTTGTCCACAAAGGGGTAAGTGAGGAAGGGACACATGGGCCTTTGGCCCGACTCTGTGCGCAGGCAGGCGCCGGATGTCCAGGCTGGGGGCCGGATGTCCGGTCGTTCGCGGGAGGCTGAATGTCTGGGGCACGGGCCGGATGTCCGGGCTGGCGAGGTCGGCCTCGGTGTTCTCTGGATAGGGGACGCCGGATATCCGGGGTTGGTCTCTGGATGTCCGGGTGTTGCTGAGGCGCCGGATGTCCGGGCTGGTGCCGGATGTCCGGCCGCTGATGCTTTTGGCCGTCTGTTGGGGCCGCTCCTGCGCGGCTGTCTAGGCGCCGGATGTCTGGCCGCTGTAGCTTCAGCAGCTCCATCTTCTTCCGTCGTCGCTTCCAGGCTTCCCTCGTGGATGGTGTAGTGGTTCCTTGGCGCTTGCACTCCTCCTCGACATCCGTGAAGCTCCGACAATACCTATGCATGCACACGGGAGAAGTGTAAAGTAGTATACCATCCTCGAAGGGGTCAAGTGAACACGTGTAAAGGAGAAGATTCACCTTTATGTATGAGAAGTAGAGGTCGCACGTGTCACTTTCCAAACGGACTCTTGACATGGTGATGACGGTAGGATGCTCCACATCATCCCCTCCCCCTTGGAAAAGATCCGACCTCGGATCGAAAACAAAATCACCATGGGAAAGAGATGGTGGTGCCGTGTCGAAGAGGTCGATCACCAAGCACTCATCGTCTAGTAGCTCGAAATGGGCACTCGCCAATGTCACAACGTTTTGTGATTCCTTCAAAAGGAGAAAATAGAACAAACACTTGGAAAAACAAATGTGGTTAGCGTTAGTGCAAAACGAAGCATTCAAGAGGTGATTCACCAAACAAGAGTCGTCACCAAGCATAGCATAGGGTGTGACAAAGGATTGTGACATGACATGTAAGCATATGAATTGAGCAAAATCAAGGTCATCATGGAAACAAGCATGTAAATGTGAGGTAGAGATGCAAATATGTGTGACAAGAGAATAAGCATCTACCTCAAGGTCATAGCAAACAAGCATCAAGCACTCAATGAAAGGTCTATGATAGGCATAAGAAGTATTCACAACACCAAATAAAATGAAGTGTCTAAACACATGGGACAAGTGCAAGACAATCCAAGCATAACATGCATAGGGTGTGGTGAATATAGTGTGGCACTCAACACAATAGAAAGAGCAATTGTTCATCATGTGTGAGGCAATCAAGTCAAGCATGTGACAAGCAATGGGACATGGCATATGTGAAGAAATGATATTGGTGCAACCAACCATATGATAGTAGCAACACAAGGTATATATGTCATGAAGCATGGAAATGTGGCAATCATAGGTGAAAGCAATATCTCGAACATGCGTGCAAATGGTGCAAGCAACACATGAAGTATGATCCACAATATCCAAGCTCAAGAAGGATGTCACCTTGAAAGCATTTCCTTGCATTCTTCACATTGCCAAAGTGGTAGGAAGTATGGTGTAGAAGCAAGTCGTGGTAGAATATATGAGGCTCGCTGTCTAGAGCTCGAATGGTCAACTCACGTGAAGTGGAAGTTGACACAAAGTCCAAGTATCCTACACATGCACACAACAAAACAAAGAACGTATGCGCATGGTAGATAAACACATCATCCATCATGATGGTTCTCTTCTCTTGCACATAACCTTTAGAAGCACAAGTGCATGAATAATATGATGCAACAATAGCTATATTCATGGCACTAGGTATATGATGCAAAGAGGTAAGACAAGCATGCTTCACAAGAAATATGTCAAAATCTCCAAATATATGCGAGAATGCTATGGGGGCAATCTCATGATCAAGAAGAGAATCATTGTTGCACTCAATACATGGCAAATCTAGCATGAGAGAGGCAACAGATGGAGATATATGACAAGAGGCAATATGAATCATGTGCAAATAATATAGATGGTTGGCATCAACCGCATGAATTGAGCAAGTATGAGTCATTGGTGATGCAACATAAGCAAGCATAGTAATCAAGTCGTGCAAACTAGTGGAGCGAAGATGCAACACACTAGAAGAAATCATGGCAATCATGTCATGTGAGAAAATAATAGGCATAGGGAATGCACATGTCATATCGCAAGCACGGACACAAAGCAAGATGAAAGCATCATAGCAATGGTGCACAAAAGGAACCTGGCAAGAACAAGCAATATCTCCACCAAGCTTGCAAATACACATACAAGTACTAGAATCAATCATCATGTGTAATGCAAAGCATGGGTCACAAATGCATGGCAAAGGCATAGGAAAGGGCATATCATGCAAAGTGAACATGGAAAGATGGGCATATAATATGTAATGGACAACAACCCATAGCCAAGTGAGGGCCATGTAGTAGAAATACGTGAAGTCTTTGCGCGAAGAGAGCGGTGGGAAATACAATCCATGGGATCCCAACTCATCGTTGCTCTCTAGAGCTCGTTTTGTCAACTCGTGGGATTGCGAGGTTGACAAGTATTCATGGGTACCTACACAAAAGAGACACAAACCAAAGAAATTATGCGCGTGGTAAATTTACACATCATCCATCATGATGTTTATGTGCACATTAGAGTTAGCACAAGATAAGCATCGCTCAAAGAAATTTGATGCATGGTATATGAACATGTCATCCATCATGAAAGAATAGTTATTATGTATGACACAATGGGGATACAAATTGAGAATGCAAGTATATGGCACATCAATAGCATGTTTGTTCATGGGGAGCATATGGTGCACACAAGTATTGGGATCATGCAATGACTGGGATGTATCAAATTCTCCTAACATGTATGAGGAAACTATGGGGGTCTCCTCATGAGCAATATCGGAAACATCATATGGAGAAAATGGACAACATCCAAAACAATGCATATCCGAAGCTAGGTGGTCATGGCAAGGCATATGAGATAAATGATGCAAAGGGAGCATATCAATATCATCACAAGAAAAACAAATGCCAATGACCATGGGCTTGTCATCTATGCCATATGTGCAAATTGGGTTTATTTTAATGGCATATGCATAGTCACTATGGAGAGATTGCAAATAAGACATATGGTTGATCTCATGCATAGCATATGACAAGTCAAGCGGATTATCAAACATGATGTGACCTAAAGAATTGTCACAAGAAATCCTATGTAACATGGCATCACAACTAATAGACTGCGCATGAGAATCATCATACTCATCATAAATGGGCAAATCATCACACGGGGAAATCATACTAGCATGAAGCATGGTAGTAGGTGGATCAACATCATGGAAGCAATCAATGTCAAGAATGTCCACTAGTGGGACTAGAGCATCACCTTCACCTATGTTACCTTGTTCATTCCACTCAAGTGGTGTAGGTGAGGTGGGGAAGACAAAATGGTGGTCATCTTCATCTTGATGGAACCATGTGGGGGGTGCATCATATTCCACGATGGCCATCATCTTGTCCAAAGGGAGGATGAAGTCGTCGAGGATCGGTGCGTCATCATAAATGGGACCTAGCACCAAATGAGAAGACACAATAGAAGTAGAGGTCAAGTTGTTAGAAATGCAAATGGCCTCACGAGACCTATCAACTATCACACTCTCTCTATGTGGTGGTTCACTCACTCCCTCAAAATAGGTGCACTCAAAGTTGCATATGGTGGAGTCACTCATCTCACTCAAGTGGTGGGGGTTGTGGCTCTCCTCACATGGGAAGTGGGGCAACTCGTCATATATGGCGCTAGTGGTGAAGTCACTCTCCCTCTCAATATGGTGGAAAAAGTCACTCAAGTCATCATACATCGCCGTGGTCAAAGGGAAAATCCCATGCTCAACCATCTCGTCATTGTCACCATGGATGAAGGCCGAAGATGGCACATCATCACTCTCCTCCATGACCGAAGGGAAAATCCCATGCTCGATCATCTCATCATCGTCGTCATGGATGAAGGCCGAAGATGGCACATCATCACTCTCGCCTCCTAAGATGGAAGCATCATCCTTGCTCGCCACCTTCTCGTTTGCCTCCAAAGCTTGGTCCTTGAGGGTGTTTGTAGTCGTACTCGTCGCCGCACCGTCTTGAAAAAGAGTCATGGTAGACTCGGCACCATCAATGCCACAAAGAGGGGTGGCGGTGAAGTCGAACTTGGGAGCACCGTCTTGGAGCTCGTCGGGCTTGGACATCTTGGTGGTAGTAGCCTCATGCTTGTCGTAGAGCTTGGTCGCTGCAAAGTGTGCTTGGGGTGGAGAAGCCTTGGCCTTCGTGAGTTCTTGTTCCGCCTTGAGGGCACCAATGTAGTAGTCGTTGATGGACTTGTAGTTCTCGAGGAAGATAGTCTTGGAGATGTCGTTGTGCAATCCCATCATGAAGTGAAACTTCATCGAAATGGGGTCGTCCACGCCGGCTCGTCACAAGGCAATCTTCATCTCCTTGAAGTACGCATCGATGGACTTGGATCCTTGGATGGTGTTCTCCAATTGGCGTCAAAGTTGTTCCGTGTAGGTTGGAGGCACGAACTCTCGCCGCAAAGCTCTCTTCGTCTTGGGCCAACTCATGTCGTAGTACTCCGAAGGTGTGTGAAGCCACCATGCCGATGCGTAGTCGTGGAAGTTTCTTGTGGCGCACTTCACTTGATCTTCGGGACGAACTTGATGTAGCTTGAGGTAGTCATCCATCAAACGCTCCCACTCGAGGTACTCCTCGGGTTCTTGAGTCCCATAGAAAGGAATCGCATGGTCGATGTCGAGGTCATAGTAGCTCGATGAAGTCACGGACTTGAGCTTGGGGAGCTTCTCTTGAGCGTAGGCTTGAGGTTCTTGTTGGCGAAGATGTCGTATGTCCGTAGGCGAAGGTGCCTTGAAGTCACTTGGCGAAGATGCTAAGGGAGATGGTGAAGTCGTTGAGCGGTTGTTGGTGTTGAGCTCTTGACCTTCACGTTCTTGTTGGTGATTGTGTCGATGCCGATGTGATCTTGGCGGAGATGGTAGCTCGGAAGGATGTGCTCTTGAGCGTCTTCTCGAAGATGAGGAAGATCGCTTGTAGGACTTGATGAGGGCTTTGATCTCCTCCATTTTAGCTTACATATTGGCGTCGGAGTTGTTGTTCATGGCATCGAACTCATCGTTGTTGTTGTAGACCGAAGGTGAAATGACTTGCCTATCCATCACAAGACTCGAGTAGAGGTGAGTAGGAAATGAGATAAACAATACCAAGTTACCTTTTCCCAAAGTTGAGGATGTATCCTGTTTCACTGAATGTGAAATGAAAGAATAGTGGAATTGGTACCGGACTTGTTCACTCACACCTATCAAGTAAAGCTTATGGTAGAGTTCGGTGAGGATAGTGGCACAAAAATTTGATGCAAAATGTTATCAAGAGTCAATAATGTTGAAAGAGATTCACAAATTCGCAAGTGAAACAAGTAGACCAATAGCAATATGTGGCACACAGAAACACACACACGGATAGATAAATGGGGTCGTGCAACCAAGGAATGAGCACAAAATGTGGAATCCACGGAAAACGCTCGTGTTGCACAACTCAAGAGAGACGCTAGCACGATTGCTCAATAGGCGGATACGACACTTGTGCACAACCTATAAGATGCAAAATGGATAAACTTTCTATCCCAAGTATGCTATATATGTATGGTTCCCGGTGTCTCTCACACAATGATCCAAGATGATCAAGTATGATACCATATGATATATTTTGATGCTATGGCTATTGCTTACAAGCTCTTTGCTCTCTTTCTTTTGCTTAAAAGCTTTATTTCTTTTTTTATGATATGGCCACTTTGCACAAACCAAGATAGCAATTGTGTATATGCGGGAACAAACTTGTGACACAAGATATGATACCAATATATGCACCACGATGATATGGTATGTATTCTATGGGAAATATGATCACTAATGTGCACAAGTAACATTGTCGGCAATACTCAAATGGCTAGTCTCAATAGGCAAGTAACGCAAAATGGGCTAGGGGGTTATCAATGCAATGATAAGGGGAATATACAATGGAGGGATACCACGATACCAAGATGATATGGAGGTTACCGTCCGGCGATGATGAGTAGCGGTGTTCTTGATGTAGAAACTAGGATGATGGAGACTCGTCCCTAAGTAGCCGAAACACCTTAGGAAACGGAAAAACCGCGAACTCAAAATCTAAAACATCAAATGTCAAAATGGTGGTAGTGGAAAGCGGTGGTGGTTTTGCACTTGGCAATGCGGAAGTGGAATGATGGGCTATACACGTGTCGATTTGGAAGAACCGTCCCTAAGTAGCCGAAACACCTTAGGAGACGCAACTCATAACACAAACAAAATTGGGTTAATTTGGGGTTGGCAAAATGTATGGTGGGCAAGGTTATGTGGAAATGATGGTGGTGGTTGATGAAGAAGCAACCGTACCTAAGTAGCCGAAACACCTTAGGAGACTCAAATCACTACTCAAGCAACCAGTAATGCTATAGCAAGCAAAATGGGTTAGGTTGTGGAAGTCGATGGTGGCTAAGCGGATGATACGATGGAAGCCATAGGCAAAGATGCCAAAATTCCAAAAATTTGATAGATTTAAATGGTGTTGCAACCTATCTATCTGGATGGGGGATGTCAATAGCTACTCAACGAGCTAAAGAACGCGAAAATCGGACTCCGGATGTGAAAGTTATGGGCAAAACGGTGAAACACCGAAGGCTGAAATGACAGCGGGCGGACATCCGGAGGTTTGGCCGGATGTCCAGGACCTGATGTCCAGAAACTTGCACGAAAATGCGCTCCAGGAGCCGATGTCCGGGCTAATGGGCGGATGTCCGGGCTGGCCGGATGTCCGGGGGTCGGGCCGGATGTCCGGGCTCCAAATCCGAGGATGAACTCGAGGAACTCGAGTTTGGGGCAGAAATTGATGATTTCAAGGGCAAAATTTGATGGATGTCGTGGATGGAAAGTGGGGAAACTTGGGGAGATGCTAGATCCACTTGAAATCAAGCAAATACATGGATCAAAATCAACAAAACATCATCAAACCAACAAATCACAAAAAAAATTGGGGGCTATTTTGGTGGGGATTTTCGGATTTACGACGAAATCAAGCAAAAGAAGGCTAGAAAATGATGGGAGGGACTCCAAATATGTGATAAACGTGGCTCGTGATACCATATGACACGGGGCTAACCCGGTGTAGGCCGATCTTCACGATTGGAGTGGGATCCCTCGAAGAACACGATGAACACGAGGAAGAACGGGGAGAAATCACAAGGGGAAACACTCAAGAACAAGTCCAATCACACATCCACTAGACAATCAAACACAAGATCCACAAGGTACATGAACAACAAAGGGAAAGATACAAGGTAAGGTTCATCTCCAAGAGGAGGTCTTGATGCTATCCTAGACGGATCTTCCCACGAGGGGGTCTTGATGATATCCCGCAGGATCTTCGCCTAGATGGAGGTCTTGGCCTCCAAAGGAGTGATGGTCTCTCTCTCTCAAGAGCAGAGATAGGTAGGAGCAAAGCTCACATACAAATGAGCTATCACTTTGCTAACCCTAACTAGAGGAAGGGGATGGAGTATATATAGGCTAGTCCACGAAGGGGTAAGTGAGGAGGGGATACATGGGCCTTTGGCCCGACTGTGCCCGCAGGCAGGCGCCGGATGTCCGGGCTGGGGGCCGGATTTTTGGCCGTTCGCGGGAGGCCGGATGTCCAGGGCACGGGACAGATGTCCAGTGCACGGGCCAGATGTCCGGGCTGGCGAGGTCGGCCTCGGTGTTCTCTGGATAGGGGACGTCGGATTTCCGGGGTTGGTCGCCGGATGTCCGGGTGTTGCTGAGGCACCGGATGTCCGGGCTGGCATCGGATGTCCGGCCACTGATGCTTTTGGCTGTCTATTGGGGCCGCTACTGCGCGGTTGTCCAGGCGCCGGATGTCGGCCCTTTTGCCCGGATGTCTGGCCGCTGTAGCTTTAGCAGCTCCGTCTTCTTCCGTCGTTGCTTCCAGACTTCCCTCGCGGATGGTGTAGTGGTTCCTTGGCGCTTGCACTCCTCCTCGACATCCATGAAGCTCCGACAATACCTATGCATGCACACGGGACAAGTGTAAAGTAGTATACCATCCTCGAAGGGGTCAAGTGAACACGTGTAAAGGAGAAAATTCACCTTTATGTATGAGAAGTAGAGGTCGCACGTGTCACTTGCCAAACGGACTCTTGACATGGTGATGACCGTAGGATGCTCCGCATCAACGCTACATCAAATGTTGGGATAAAATCCATGCGGAGTGTTAGGATGTGGAGTAGGCCGAAAACAAGATAGATGAGAAGGTTGGGGACACTCGAAAATGGTATGATGAGAAGCATCATGGATGAAGAGGAAAGGCTTGTTGCTGCCCAGAAGGAGGTGGCGGTTCTGGACAACAAGCTATCTGAAATGAGAAGTGTATCTTGACGCAAAAGAGAAAGACCTTGCTGCTAGATAGGAGTTACTTGCCACCCAACTACGTTGCAAGGACAAAGAGATCGAAACTCTGCTTGCGCAGCAGACCCAGGAGCTAGAGAAAGCCCTAGAAGCTCAAGCACTTGACCACGCCGGCAAGCTCGCGGAAGCCGTCAAGGCTGCAGAAGTTGTCGTGGCCGTCAAGGCGGAGTTGGATGCCAAAGAAAAGAAGCTTGAAGAGGATCTTGGAATGGCCGGCAAGGAGTCCTTGGCGCTCAAAACAGACATGGAGAAAATAGCCCACACCATGGCGAATCTGAAGACCTCACTATCTGCCAAGAACCAAGAGCTCACAGATGCGGAGAATTTCATTGTAGATATGAATTTGAAGCTCACAACTCGGAAAAGAACCTTGAAGGAGGCAATGCTAGATAAAAGACCTTGTCGGTGAACAGGAATAATGAAAAATCTTCGCTCTCCAATGTAGAGAAGTCCTTCAATGATCTGAAAAACAACATGGAGCTCTGGACCACAGGCCTTGTCGACATTGCAGAACACCTCAGTTCGCAATTGACTAACAAGAAGATGGGCAACTACATCTTTACTAACAATGAGCATCAAGTTCCAAGTGCCAAGCTAACACTCTTCTTCAAAAATCTCATCAAGGCTTTGGAGATGCATCATGAGGAGAGATCCGCTAGCTTTGCCAGAGAGTCTCGCAAATTCTGCTGTGATGTCCTCTTCAAGGTACTCGTCAAGATCATGTACGGGAGTCATGGCATGGACATCTCCAAAGCCTTTAACAGCTTGCCGAAGGGAGCATACACCAAAGCTGTTGAAGAGCCTGTCGCGCCGTTCACTAACAAGGTTAGTCAAAACCCTTGGACCGATGGCCAATGCAAGAACTAGCTCCTTATTGTACCATCTTACCGCAAGTGCAATCCATGTAAAAGTCAATTTATCATAAGTTAGAACTGCATTTAGCTTCTGATGTAGTATAATATGTGTTGATGAGTGGATGTATGCTATATTCCTTGTCTTATTCTGTCTTTGCATGATTTTATACCCTACGCTTGCCGGAAATTGGCCCGTGTCAACACTCTTGCCATGAGCGCTTGAGGAACGGGTCCTTAGCAGCCCACTGGAAGTGTTGCTGCACACAAGTTTACACTTGGCATTCATAGTGCAACTGTTGTTGAGCGGAATAGAAATAAAGTAAGGGTGCGACTGATCATGACAAGGTTCCATAGTGTGGAGGTTTCTTATACAAAGGCCAAAATCATTCAAGGAGAAATCTCAACTACAACAAAGAATTTGTTTCAAAGTTTTTCAACTTAGCTTTTCCTTTGTTGTACTTCTTGTTGTAAAATGATAAGTTAAACATCATTTGGTGGTATCAATGCCATCACTCCACCCGGGAAACTTGCATGCGAGGAACCCTCCTATCCTTTGAGAAAAAGAAAGAAGAGAAGGAGGAGGATGGAAACCTTGACGGCACATTAATCATTTCATGCAAGGGAAAATGTAACACAACATCTCATGTAGACATGCACAATCTAACATTTAAATTGACAAGAGTTCTAAAACGCATAGCTTTATTTCACTATGCATAGGGTCTGCGCCTGCCTTTGTACAAAGGATTACATGTCTTGCTGACAGATTTGTAGAAAAGCAGTTGTTGGGAGGCCCGGCAGCTGCACCTCATGGATAGAACTTGCAAAGATGCTCAATGTTCCATAAGTTCTTCATCGGAGTACCATCTTCGGTCTCCAGACGGACTGTGTCAGGTCTAGTGACTTGCAATACTAGATAAGGGCCTTCCCACTTTGTCGTCAATTTGTTTGATCCCTTCGTAGACTAGATCCGATGAAGAATAGGGCTGCCTTCCTCAAGGCTTCAAGAATGAACTTTGAGGATATGGTAGCGGTGCAAAGCTTGCTGGTAGCATGCAACATGTACAACAGCCCAGAGACGATCTTCCTCAAGGAGCATGGCGTCATCTTGCCATGGCTGCTCTTGCTTAGCTTCGTCGTAAGCGAGCACTCAAGGTGACCCGTACATGAGATCCATAGGGAGCATCACTTATTCACCATAGACTAGGGAGAAGGGTGTCTGGCCAGTAGCTCGATTTGGTGTTGTCCCGAGTGACCAAGGAGCCATTGGCAACTCATCAATCCAACGCCTTCCGCACTTGTGTAGCTTGTCAAAAGTTCTCGTCTTGAGTCCATGCAGCACTTCAACATTTGCCCTCTCCGCTTGTCCGTTGCTTCTCGGGTGAGCAACACACACAAAACAGATCTTGCTTCCAAGGTATTGGCAGTATTGCACGAAGGTGTGGCTCGTGAACTGGGTGCCATTGTCAGTGATGATCCTGTTAGGTACTCCAAAAAGGCAAAGAAGTCCTTTGAAAAAACTTGACAGCTGACTATGATGTCACCTTCCTCATTGGTTCTACCTCAGGTCATTTTGTGAACTTATCGATTGCGATGTACCGGAACTCAAAGCCCCTGGTAGCATGGGGAGAGTGGCCCAAGATGTCGAGTCCCTAGACCGAGAAGGGCTAGGAGAGAGGGATTGTCTAAAGGGATTGAGCTGGCTCATGTGTGTTCTTGGAATGAAACTGCCATGCTTCACACTTGGTTACTAATGCAGTTGCATCCTGGAGAGCAGTGGTCCAATAGAGGACTTGCTGGAAAGCTTTGCCGACAAGGGCTCTTGATCCTAGGTGAGCACCACATATGCCTCCATTTATCTGTACCAACAGCTTATGTCCATCTTCCCAGCAAATACACTTCAATTTCAACCCATTTGTTCTCTTTCTAGGCAGAATTTTGTCAACAAACTAGTACACACTTGACTGTCGGGCAAGTTTCTCAGCTTCTTCTTGCTCTTGGGGAAGTTATCCTATCTGAAGGAAATGGACGATCTGTTGTGCCCATCTCGGAGCTTGTGGTTCGATAACAAGTACTAAAGGCATTTCTTCAACCGCGGGAGCGCTTGTCTTGACAGCAAGGACCCGAGGCCCTTGCAGAGCCTACTGCTCACAGGCAAGTTTGGTTTTCTCTCCGGGAGCTTCCTTGTCGATGGCTACTGGGAGCTCTACCGAACAGTACTTGCCAGAATTCAACTTCCTTCTCTTGTTCTACCGCGTTGATGGTGTAATAGATGGCTGATTCAAATGGAGCACAAAATTTCCTAGTTCCACACAACTTCTGGGCGGCACGTTTTTGCCAGACCATCAGCAATGTTGTTTTCCACATGAGGAATGTGGTCTGTTTGCAATCCGTCAAACTGCACTTCCAATATTCTCACTTCATCCACATAAACTTCCATTAATGGGCTCTAGTAATCTTTGTTGACCTACTTCACAACAAGCTACCAGTCGCCTCTAATAATGAGCTTTCTGATTCCAAGGTCCACCGCAATCCTGACACCGGCAAGAAGCCCTCCGTACTTAGCAGTGTTGTTTGTAGCTTTCTCCCTGGGAAAGTGCATCTGAATTACATACTTGAGGTGCTCTCCGATGGGTGCAACAAGAAGCACACAAACATCGGTGCCTTGCAGCGAAAAGGCACCAACAAAGTACATGACCCAGTCTTGTGTTGTTTCCTTGCTGGGAAGAGAGGTCTCTTGAATTTCTTTGTCTTGCGTTGGTGTACATTGTGCAATGAACTCCGCCAAGGCTCTACTCTGAACAGTTGATGCACTTTCAAAATTGAGTCCCAAGCATGCAGCTCCAACGCCCACTCCACTATCCTACCGGTGTCATCTAGATTTCTGAAGATGCACTACAACAGAAAGCGGGTGACCACGATGATCTGATGTGCTTGGAAGTAGTGGCGCAGCTTCCTCGAGGCCATTAGAAGGCCTAAAAGTAGTTTCTGCACACCATAGTACCTTGACCTACCGAAGGGAACTGGCAAAGTAAACTAGGAGTTGCACCATTTTCTTCTTTGGCACTACTTGTTTTTCTATTTCATCTGCATGCACTGATTTTGACTTGTCGGCACCATACCTTGCCGGAAAAGATTCCGGCGTATCGCTTGACGGCTCTGCGGTTGCTGCTTCCACTTCATCAGCTTCTCTCTCTCTCTCTCTCTCTCTCTCTCTCTCTCTCTATCTATCTATCTCTCTTTCTCTCTCTCTTCCACTAATGAAGCACTAACCACTTGGTTTGTTTCCGCAAAGTATAGCAACAACCCTCTTGTTGATTAGGTGCAACTACTACTGGAGAAGAGGACAGGTACTTCAAATCTTGCAGCGCGGCCTCTGCTCCGAAGTCCATTTCATTGGACCTGCCTTTTTCAAAAATTTAAAAAATGGCAGGGCGCACTCAGCAAACTTGGAGATGAACCTACTTAGTGAAGCTATGCAACAGGCAAGATGTCGCACAACTTTGATGCGCTTGGGTGCTTCAAGTTTCTCAATGGCTTTGATTTTGTTGGGATTAGCTTCAATTCGACGGTGAGACACAAAGAACCTGAGAAGTTTGCCGGATGGGATGCCAAACGCACACTTCTTAGGATTGAGCTTCAAATTGATCTTGCGCAGATTTGTAAATGTTTCTTCTAAATCTTGAATGAGGGTTGATATGTCCTTGGTTTTGACCACTACATCATCCATATAGGCTTCCACATTTCTATGCAGCTGAGTGATACGTCTCCAACGTATCTGTAATTTTTGATTATTCCATGTTGTTATGTTATCATTCTTGAATGTTTTACAATCATTTTATAACAACTTTATATCATTTTTAGGACTAACCTATTGACATAGTGCCTAGTGCCAGTTGCCGTTTTTTGCTTGTTTTTTCTTTCGCAGAATATCCTGTCAAATGGAGTCCAAACGCAGCGAAACTTTTTGGAGATTTTTTTTGGACCAGAAGACAACTTGGGAGCGAAGGAAGCACCTGGGGAGAGGCCCGTGGGCCCCACAAGACACCAGGGCACGCCAGAGGCCCCTGGCGCGCCCTGATGGGTTGTGGGGCCCATGGGGGTCTCCTCCCCCGCCTCTCAGCTCTATAAATACCCAAATATTCCAAAAAACCTAGGGGAGTCGACGAAACACAATTCCAGCCGCCGCAAGTTCCAGAACCATGAGATCCAATCTAGAGCCCTATTCCGGCACCTTGCCAGAGGGGAACACGATCACAGAGGGGTTCATCATCCTCATTGGTGCTCCTCCAATGATGCATGAGTAGTTCACCATAGACCTACGGGTCCATAGGCAGTACATAGATTGCTTCTTCTCTCCTTTTGACTCTCAATACAATGGTCTCTTGAAGATCTTTGATGTAATGACTTTTGGCGGTGTGTTTGTTGGGATCTGATGAAGTTCGAGTTTATGATCAGATTTATATCCATGAATATTATTTGAGTTTTCTTTGATCTCTTATATGCATGATCATTTATAGCCTCGTATTTCTTCTCCGTATCTTTGGTTTAGTTAGGCCAACTAGATTGATTTTTCCTGCAATGGGAAGAGGTGCTTTGTGACGGGTTTGATCTTGCGGTGTCCTCACCCAGTGTCAGAAGGGGTAGCAAGGCATGCATGTATCGTTTCTATTAAGGATAAGAAGATGGGGTCTATTACTACTTGAATAAATCTTTTCTACATCATGTCAATCATTCTAAAGGCGTTACAACGTTCTTTATGAGCTTAATACACAAGATGCATGCTGGATAGCAGTCGATGTGTGGAGTAATAGTAGTAGATGCAGGCAGGAGTCGGTCTACTAATCTTGGACATGATGCCTATATTCATGATATTGCCATGGATATCATCATAATTATTTGTTCTTCTATCAATTTCCCGACAGTAATTTGTTTACACACCGTATACTATTTTCTTGAGAGAAGCCACTAATGAAATCTACGACCCATGGGTATATCTCTTATCATATTTGCTTTCCTATCTATTGTTTGCCGTATTTTTTCAGATGTATTATTCCAAAAACCCAAATATACCTTGCTGCACTTTTTCTTTACTTATTTTATTTCACGTTTTATCAAGATCTATTTATCCAAACTCATACAAATTAATCTATCTTTTTATCGAGGAGGGATTGACAACCCCTCTTATGTGTCGGGTTGCAAGTATTTGTTCTTTGTGTGGAGGTACCATTTACATAGTGTTGCTTGGTTCTCCTACTAGATTGATACCTTGGTTTCACAACTAAGAGAAATACTTACCGTAGTTGTGTTGCATCATTCCTTCCTTTTTGGTGAAATATCGATGCAGTCTTTAGCCATGTCACTAGGGCTCAAAACCAATTTGGACTGCTCTTGCAAATGTTGAACCAGCAATGTTCAATCCAAAAGACATGGACACAAAGTAGTATGTGCCACAAGGATTGATGAATGCGTTTTTTTCTCATCTTCCTTGGCCATGAAGATCTAATGCTAACCAGAGTAGGCATCAAGTAAAGAGAGTAAGTCGTAGCCGGCAGTGGAGTCCACAATCTGGCTGATGTGCGGCAAAGGAAAGGGGTCTTTCGGATAAGCTTTATTGATATTTGTATAGTCTATACAAAGCCTCCACTTTCCATTTGCTTTGTGTAAAACCACTGGATTGGCTAACTAAGTTGGACCAGTACTCCTCTGACTAGGGCTGCCGCTTATAGCTTTTTGATGTGTTCGGCAATAAACTCTTGCTGCTCCAATGCTTGTGATGTAGGGTGGAACCCTAGGGGCCGATCTTTCACGATTTGGAGGGGGATTCCCGAAGAACATGAAGAACACGATGAACACACGAGGGGGAAAACAAGAGGAAACACTCAGAACAACGAGATTCAATTACACATGTGTTAGGTCCAAGTACACAAAGAGATACATGATCCAAATCCAACAATGAGAGATACAAAGGAACTAGTTCATCTCCAAGGAGGAGGACTTGAATCCACAGGGGATCTTCCCACAAGGGGGTCTTTGATCCACTTGGGGGATCTTCTCCTAGGAGGCCTTGGTTTCCAATGGAGTAGGTAACAAGTGGATGAGCAAAGCTCTGTATCCAAAATGAGCTATCACAATGTTGACCCTAAAATGGTGGAGGTGGAGGAGTATATATATTCTAGAGGGTCGAAGGGGGACATGGGCCTCAGCCCTAGTCACTGTGCGCAGACAGGTGTCGGAAGTCCAAAGGGTTCTGGACGTCCGGAGGCTCGTGAGGGTTCTGACATCCGTCGCAGTCGTCCGAACTTCTGCCAATTTGGCTCTGGTGCGGCGGAGTAGGATTTTCGGCGCGAGTCGGATGTCCAGTCGACGGTTGTTCAGAGGGTTGTAGATTTCCGTCATTAGGGCTCTGTGATGGAGATGCTGGCCGGAGGGGTTCGGTCGTCCAGATGCTAGAGCGTGTCAGATGTCTGTATCTTGACGGTCGTTCGGACACTGGGAGGTGTCGGACATCCAGAGGCTTATGGTCGTCTGGCTGTTGTAGCACTCGCTGGCTTGGTCCTTGTGTTGGATGGCATTTCAGGCGTCGGACGTCCGGTGTTGTCCGGTTGTCTGGAGGCTGTAAATTCCTGGCAGCTCTTCAACGAGATCCTTGCACTTGATGTTATCGCCACCTTTCCCATTGGATGTAGTTGCTCCGTGGCCTTCCTCTAAGTACCTGATCACACATTGGGTCTCCGCTTGAGGTCGTAGCCATGTCTCACATGTGGAATGTGTTAGTTCAGAGAGGAGCGAGTTCACCTTAGATTCGATAGTCCTTGCTCGGGCTCTATTCATTGGTCCGATTGGTGTTGTAGGAGACGAAGGTAGATCCATGGGGATGACCGTAGGATGTTGTGCATCATCTCCCCCCTCCCTTGGTGTCCTGGGAAAACACGGCCACCTATGCGGCCACCTATGCAGCCATCGACCCCTTTTGGTTTAGCAGGGGGAAGAGCACATTGCACAAAGAGCGAAGGGCGCAGAGTAGCACAACAGCGATCACACGGGCAGTTTTTACCTAGTTCGAGCCACCGCGAGGCTTAAAATCATACTCCTGCTTTGGTGGATTGATGAGGGGACCGTGGTGGAGACGCATCGCTCGAGCCCGGCAAGGTTGCCCCTGGGGCGAGAGCAGCTACACGCGTACGAGAGTACAAGGGTCCGAATCCTTTCTAAGGTTTCCACGACCCTCCTTTTATAGATCAAGGGGTCACCACAATGGCAAATCATTCATTGCATACTGATTCGATAGCTAACAATGCTATCGTACCTAACTCTGCAGATAGGACAAGATGCATTAAAAGCGCCACTTAGTGTCACATCGTAGTGCAGCCCGGCAAGCCTTGCTGGGCTTTTGGCCACTTTCTCGCCTGCCTGCGTGACATGTTTCTGGACGGGTGTCATTTGGAGGTGATTTCATTCGGAAGTGGCTGCCATGTGTCAAATAACAGCCACTTAGTCACTTGGGGGCTCGACACCGCACCGAGCGATGACTTGCGTTGCTGTGAGGTGGAGCGGTGAAGCCTTGGCGGGGTAGTCCGCCCTCAACGTCCTCGGTAAGCTTGCCGGGGCAGTCTTGAGACTTGTCTTTGGGGCAACCTCGGCCCCGCCAGGCTCACCTGCCTAGTAAGGGAGGTTTTTCCTTAGTGGTATCTTGCTCCTTTTGCTTGACTTGGTTATCTTGATCTGCCCTTCGCTTTCTCAAAGAGCTATTTCTTCTGCTTGGTCTTGTATTGGATGTTGTAACCTTGCTCTTGAGCCCGTGTACAGTCCGAGCAACATACCTGGAGTTTTTTGCACTGATAGGAGCCCCCAGGCCTGGCCTGAACGCGCTGCCGAGCATCGTCGGGGTAGGCCCTATCAAGTACACAGGCGAGGAGGCTGCGGTAGTTCACCCTTTGAGGTCTTCTTTGCTTCTTCATTAATCTGGGCTTCAGTCAGTTTCCAGTTTTCCCGCGTATCGCGTAACGCCAATGGTAGTGGGGCCATCTTTGTAATGGCCCGTGAATGACTATAACGCATAGGGGAGTAACTACCAATTCACTCTTCCCACCACGTTCTTATCCCTTGCCACGTATGCCGCATGCTTTGAGTGGTAGTTAACGGAGGCGCATGGTGCGGGAGAGAGCGTCATGGAGGGGCCCGGCCTTCTCGAATTGGTGCAGAAGGACGGTGGTTACCATTCAGGGGATCGGCCCCCAGCCCTAGCCCACCTATAAAAAGAGGGGGTGGGGAAGAGCGGAAGTGCTCATACACACACCTCTCCTCTTCCATCCCCTGGCTTCTTCTTGTTATGTTGAGAGGGAGGGACTGGTGCCAGGCCATGGGCACTAGCTTGGGGCTGATGACGCCGAATGCTCGTGTCGACGATCAGGGAGTGAGTCTTGTCCGGGGGTCAACGAGACACGGCGGTCGGGTCCCTTGCAGCATGGGAGGTGTCAAGCTTCTCCAAAAAGGTGAAACGCTAGCCCCCTTTGCCCGAGTCGGCCGTCTGGTGGGGAGCACTAGTCCTCGCTGTGAGTTCCCAGGCTTGTCACTTCGTCGACGTGGCTCCTGGGGCTTCCGACACTTATTTGGGGTAAAGTGTTCGGGATCATGAGCGATCCCAGCACTGCTCCTTCCAGCGGAGCTGGGGTTGGTGCCAAAGACGGTGGCGCGTTCCTACCTGCCAAGGCGGGAGCGGTGCTCCATGCGTGCCCTGGATGCCACAGTCATCGGCTGCCTCTCCGGGGAAGGTGACAGGCAAAGGGTCCCACGTCTCCCTAGAGCGGTGGTGATGGGGAAAATGAGGGAGGATGGAGAAGGCGGGTGGCAGGGCGTCAGGTCAGAGTATGATGGCACTGATGCCTTCGTCTCGTACTGCTGGCCTGCTGCCTCGTCTTTCCGCTCTTCCCCTCCCTCCCCGGCACCATCATCACCGGTCTCTTCGAGACGGTTGCCGGGGAGGGGGTCGCTCTCTTGGTGCCTTCGCCTCCTCTAGTCGTCTTTCAGCTGAGCTCAGGCAGCCCTCCCCGCTTGTGCTTGTGCTGGGGCTTCTTGGTGGCCTTGGGGGTGCTGGCCAGGGCACCGCTGAGTTGCTCCCTCTGTCCTCTCCCTTCGCAGCCTCGCCACTCATGATCTTGTGAGGCTACACTTGGCAGGTCCTGACGGGATCGGGTCAGGCATCTTCTCAGGCACTCCTTTTGCCCTCTTCACCTCCCATCGTGGTGCCTAGGAGGAGAGGGACAAGAAAAGGATTACGAGGCACTTATCTTTTTCCAGTCTAAAATATGTAGGCATTGGCCAAATTTTAGTCTAAATTCTGCAATCTTCTTTACCCTTGTTTGTGTTCTATAAGTTCTGTACATGCTTATTATCATATTAATGAAAAAGATATGCTTTGCCAGGTACTTGTGCATGTATCACATCCATGCAGAGGTGAAATGCCTCTATACATTCAAGTAAACAAGTTTTCCCCGGAAAGTTATCCTGCCGGTACCCTCAGTTTGTTGCCGCTGGGCTAGGCCTGCGGGGCACAAAAACACAAAGAGGGACCAGCCCCCCGCCAAAACTTTTTGTCCAAAGGCCACTACGACCATCCTAACCGAAGCAATATTTGAGTCAAAGGATGAGATCAGCTATGTTTCGAAGGTGGCAAGGTTTTCACATGCACAAGTTTATCTTCACAGAATACGGATGGATAAGAGAGAGAACTTATCTATTTGGCTTGCCGGGAGTTGCTATGTAGGCTTGTCTTCACTTCTTTTCTTCGGTACCGAGTCCGCGACAAGAATCCCTATAGCTTAATGTAGATGAAAACAAAGCTACATGCGATCTTATCTACATGATCATGTTATGCTCATGATATGCTTATGCATGCATGCAATCTTCTTTGGGGGCCCTAGCGCTTCGTTTATTTCTCTATTGCTCAGGGTCTGCGCCTGGCTTAGTACAAAGGGTAGAACTTATGGAGATGCTCAATGTTCCATGAGTTTTGCAATTGAATGCCATCTCCGGTCTCCAGATGGACTGCGCCAGGTCTGGTGACTCGTACTACCAGGTAAGGGCCTTCCCACTTCGGTGTCAACTAGTTTGTACCCTTGGCGGACTGGATGCGCCTAAGGACAAGGTTGCCTTCCTCAAAGCTCAGGGCATGAACCCTGTGGCTGTGATAGCGACGCAGGGCTTGACGGTAGAGTGCAGCACGCGTTGCAGCCTGGAGATAGTTCTCCTCAAGTAGCACAGTGTCGTCTCGCAGGTGTTGTTCTTGCGCTACTTCATGGTAGGCAAGCACTTGAGGTGACCCGTATATGAGTTCCGTGGGGATAATTGCTTCTGTCCCATAAATTAGGGAGAAGGGAGTCTACCCTGTAGCTCGATTTGGTGTCATACGGAGGGACCAAAGAACCACCGGCAGCTCATTGATCCATCGCCTTCCGCACTTTTGTAGCTTATCAAATGTTCTTGTCTTGAGGCCCCACAGCACTTCGGTATTTGCCCTCTCAGCTTGTCCGTTGCTTCTGGGATGGGCAACAGAGGCAAAGGAGACTTTGCTTCCGAGTGCATGAACGTATTGCATGAAGGTGCGGCTCATGAACTGGGTGCCATTGTCAGTGATGATTCGGGTAGGTAGCCCGAAGCGACACACCAATCCTTTCAAGAACTTGGTAGTTGATTGTGCAGTCACCTTTCTCACGGGCTCCACTTCTGGCCACTTTGTAAACTTGTCTATTGCAACGAACAAGAATTCAAAGCCCCCGGTAGCGCGGGGGAAGGGGCCCAAGATGTCGAGCCCCCAGACCGAAAATGGCCATGACAAAGGGGTCGTTTGGAGAGCTTGAGCATGCTGATGGATATTCTTGGAGTGGAACTGGCAGGCTTCACACTTGGTGACTAGCTCAATTGCATCTTGGATGGCTGTGGGCCAGTAGAGACCTTGCCAGAAAGCTTTTCCAACCAAGTCCCTTTTATCCAATGTGGGAGCCACACATACCCTTGTGCATCTCTACCAACAGTTCCTTTCCTTCTTCCTGGCAAATGTATTTCAGCTTCACACTGTTGGGCCTTCTTCTGTATAGCATATTGTCAACGAACTGATACATAGGCCCTCCGGGCTACTTTTTCAGCTTCTTCTTGCTCTTCGGGAAGTTCTCCGGTTTGGAGGAAATGAGCGATGTGCCATGCCCAAGTTGGAGCCTGAGGCTCGACAACGAGGACCAGCGGTACCTCCTCATTCACGGGAGCGCACGCCTCAACCGCAAGGATTGGTTGTATGGCGGGAGGGTGCAGCTCACTGATCGAAGGGGAGTTGTTCCCGCCAAGCTCTCTGTCGGTGGCTTAGGGAAGCTCTACCAGGAGAGGCTTGCCGGAGTCTAGTTTCCTCCTCTTTCTCGCCATTGTTGTTGGGGACACAGAGGGCTGAGTCAGATGGAGAACAAAAAGTCCCTGGTTCCACAGTGAGTTTTTGCACAGTGCACTTTGAGAGATGGTCAGCAATGCTGCTTTCCACACGTGGCACATGCTCTGTCTGCAATCTGTCAAAGTGCTCCTCCAACATTCTCACTTCCTCGACGTATGCCTCCATCAATGGTCTTTGGTAATCCTTGTTTACTTGTCTCACCACAAGTTGCGAATCTCCATGGTTGATCAACTTCTGTAGTCCCAATTCTGTTGCAATCCTGAGCCCGGCAAGGAGTCCTTCATACTCTGCAGTACTGTTGGTAGCCCTCTCCCGAGGAAAATGCATTTGAACGGCGTACTTAAGGTGCTCCCCAGTGGGAGCAACAATAAGCATGCCAGCTCCTGCACCCTGTAGGGAGAAGGCACCATCAAAATACATAATCCATTCTTGGGGCGATTCCTTGTCGGGAATGATTGCCTCCAGTACTTCTTTGTTGGGGGTTGGCGTCCCCTCTGCAATGAACTTTGCTAGTGCTCTGCTCTGAATAGTTGATATGCTCTCAAACTTCAAACCAAAGGTGGATAACTCAGAGGCCCATTCCACTATTCTGCCAGTGGCCTCAGGGTTTCTGAGAATGCGCTGCAAAGGGAAGCGAGTGACAACCGTGATCTTGTGGGCTTGGAAGTAGTGGCGCAGTTTCCTTGAGGCCATGACGAGGCCAAAAATCAACTTATGCACGCGAGGGTCCCTCGACCTAGCCCCCTGCAGCATGGAGTTGACGAAGTAGACTGGGCACTGCACCACCTTCTTCCTTGTCGTGATCTTGGAACTGTCTCCGCTACCTTGCTCTTCCTTGTCTTGAACTGCATCTGACCTTGCCGGGATGGGTTCAATTTCCTCTCCAAAGGGGATGGTGGTTGAAGCTGCTACTTCATCCGCTATGCGCTGTGCCACCGGCGCCGCACTAACCACTTGATTAGTTGCCACTAAGTATAGCAGCAACGACTCTTGTGTTTTGGGAGCGACCAAAGTGGGCACAGTGGAAAGATATGTCTTCAAATCTTGTAGTGCAGCTTCCGGCCCCGAGGTCCACTCCATGGGTACCGCCTTCTTCAAGATTTTGAAGAACAGCAAGGCATGCTCGGCAGACTTGGAAACGGACCTGATTAGCGCGGCAACACATCCAGTCAAATGTCTCACATCTTTAATTGTCTTGGGTTCTTGAATCTGCTCGATAGCCTTGATCTTGTCGGGGTTGGCCTCTATCCCCTGACGGTATACGAAGAAGCTAAGTGGCTTGCCGGAAGGAATGCCAAACACACACTTCTCCGGGTTCAGCTTCAAGTTGATCCTGCGTAGATTTGCAAAGGTCTCTTCCAAATACTGAATGAGAGTCATTCTGTCCTTTGTTTTGACCACTATATCATCCATGTAGGCTTCGATAATTCTGTGCGCTGAGACTCAAAGCCAATCTGTACTGCTCTTGCAAAAGTTGATCCAGCACTTTTCATCTTGAAGGGCATCCGTACAAAGTAGTATGTGCCACATGGGGTTATGAACGTGGTCTTCTCTTCATCTTCCTTGGACATGAAGATCTGGTGGTATCCGAAGTAGGCATCCAGAAAGGAAAGCATATCACAATCGGAGGTGGAATCTACAATCTGGTCGATGCGTGGCAAGGGGAACGGGTCCTTTGGACATGCTTTATTTAAATTGGTGAAATCTATGCAAAGTCTCCATTTCCCATTCTCCTTGCGCACCACCATCGGATTTGCTAACCACGTTGGATGCAACACTCCCCTGACCCAACTGCCTCAAGTTTCTTGATCTCTTTGGCAATAAACTGCTACCGCTCCAAAGCTTGTTCCGGACCTTCTGCTTGGCGGGCTGGGCATGTGGGCAGACAGTAAGGTGGTGCTCGATTATCTCCCTGGGAACACCGGGGATGTCAAATGCTTGCCATGCAAACACATCGACATTCGCCCGCAGGAAGGCAATGCGCGCGTTTTCCTATTTATCATTGTTGGATATCGGGTTCTGGCAAAACCCTTAAGGTTCAAACACTGGGGTGTGCACGAAGATCTCCTCCTACCAAATCTCGCTCTCAGCCTCGCCGCGAGCCTTAAGCTAGATCGATGAACAACACAAGAGACACAAGATTTATACAGGTTCAGGCCACCGTTGTGGTGTAATACGCTACTCCTGTGTGTGGTGGTGGATTGCCTCTTGGGCTGATGATGAACAGTATAAAGGAAGAATAGCCTTGCGAGGAGAGGCGTTCTTGGGTTGGTGTTTTGCTTGGGTAGGGTTCAATCTGTCTCTAGATGAGATGCCTTCCTACTGTGGTGGCTAGCTCTATTTATAGAGGCCCTAGTCCTCTTCCCAAATATTCAGCGGGAAGGGATCCGACAATGGCCGTTTTGAAAGGGGACAGCTAGTACAGGCTATCCTGACTAAAGGTGGTCTCCGCCTGCCAAAGGTGCTGGTGGTGACGCCGTCTTGGGCTCCACAGTGACCTCCGTCCTACCGTCCTGCTGGTCTTGGTCTTGTTGCACCGATATGGAAACCTTTGTCTGATGCCTAAGTACGCCGCGCCTGCGCTTGCCTCCTTTGCACCAAAGAGGAAACGAGGACACTGCGCGGGCTGGCGCTCGCCTGGCCTTGATCGTCATGGCTTGCGTCATGGGCACCTCGCGAGGTACCCCTTGCCTTGATCTCTCCGCCTCCTCGCGAGCCTGCCTGGTGAGGCTACTCCTAAGGTGGCCTTGTGTGGTCCGCCCCGCGAGGCTTGGCCCCTCACGAGGATCTTGAGTGTTGGTTGATGAAGACGCTCTGTACTGGGCCACTGGTTGAGCCATGTTGTAGGCCGCGGGCAGGCAAGTCTGGGGACCCCCGTTCCCAGAACGCCGACAGTAGCCCCCGGGCCCAAGGCATGCTCAGACTTGGCTTAGTGGCGAAGCCAAAGGGCAAGTGCGGAGCACCGCGGGCCCCAACAGCCTGTGGCATTGGTTGCCGCGTGGCGACTGATTGGATGTGGGCGTCTCCGCTTCCCCATGCTGCCTCGGCAACTGCCCGATTTGACAAGTCCCTGCTGCATGCAAAGAGAGTCATCATTACCTGCGGTCGTGGAGGTCGACGGTTGGCCTCCCTTGGGCTATAAATGAGGAGGGGCAATAGCCCTCGTCGCCCATCTCTTCTTGCTCCGCCTGCTCGCTTCCCCTTCCTTGCTCCTGCTGCTTGCAGTGCCCCCATGGCGCCCGTGAAGAGGTTCTCGGCCGCGGAGAAGGGGAAGGCTCGCCAGGAAGGGCCTGGCTGTCCTCCGCCCAAGGGCGTCCGCGGTCGTCCTCGCAAATATCCCGCGACCCCTGCCGTGGCTTCCCGTGGTCGCGGCGGTGGCCCTTCACGTGGTGGTGGCCGCCCATGTCGAGGCAGCCCAGTTGGTGGGGGAAGGCGTGCCGTGGCTGCGGGGCCTCCCCGACCGTGCTTCCACTCGACGGAAGTCCTGCCGGAGTTCATTGTGTGGTCGGATAACCCTGCCGGCAACTGGCTTGAGCTCCCTCGCTCCTTCACCGGCGAACTGCCGGCCGCTAGCCCCAGCAGGCTCTAGTTGCAGGCGGATGGCTGCTGCAGCAAGGTCTCCTGGGTCGCGGTGGAGATCTCCGTCGCCGACAACGTAACCCTGGCCCGGGGCTGGCAGACGTTTGCCCGTGCGCGTGGTCTGGGAAGGCGGTGCACCCTCCACTTCAAGTATGATGGCGACGCGACCCTCTACGTGAGGGTGTTCGGAGAAGATGGCCGCCGTGTTGGGTGCTGCCCTAAAGATGATGATGGCGACGAGGTGCTCGGCCTTGGCGACGGTCGTGACGAGGGCGAAGGTGAACCTGCTCCTGGTGGCGACCGTAGCTCGTCGAGCTTCAGCGGCTCCTCTCCGGCGACAGCTCCTCCAGCGGTGGCTATGATCAACCACCACGCCGCCGTGCCCGCCTCGAGGGCGGTGACGGGTCGTCCCGTCGCCGCGCTCCGGTGAAGCGCGAGGCGGAGTCTGACTGAGCTCAAGAGGACACCGCGGATCCCTCCTCGCGAGTTGTTGCAAGGCGCATGCCGCTTTTGTTTTGTTTTCCTCCTTTCCCTGCATCGAGAGAGAG
The DNA here is from genome assembly GCF_018294505.1 of Triticum aestivum. Taxonomy (NCBI): domain Eukaryota; kingdom Viridiplantae; phylum Streptophyta; class Magnoliopsida; order Poales; family Poaceae; genus Triticum; species Triticum aestivum. Next base: position 830,688 of record NW_025225099.1, on the reverse strand, counting down.
AAGCATGGGGCCTTGTGGGGGCGTGCAATAGACTATGACTCCCTAGTTATCGTGCTGCATTTATTGTTCCTGTGCTGTGTTATGGTGCCGTTGTTATGCATCTGCGTGTAGGAACAACTTAGCTTGGGACGTTTGAAGTAGTTTCCGCCTCACGAGGTGCCTGCTTTAGGCCTCGCCGGGCGCCTTAAGAGCTGCAAAAAATCTGTTGGGAGAATCATTTCCGAACCTTGGTCGCGAGGGTTGCCGGCCATGGCCCGGTGCTTTGTGTCGCGATGCCCGAGGGGCACGGACTGGGAGGGGTGCTCCCGATGCGAACTCGAACGAGAGAGCCTCACGAAAATCAAGAGAGGAAGGGCTCACGAGGGCACCCGTGCAGCCCCTCATGAGGTTAGCGAGAGAGAGAGAGAACGAGTCAGACAAAAAGCTGAAAACAGAAAACGAGGGCAGAAGACGACGGACAAAACTGGCAAAGAACACTAGAAGCAACTTTAATAAAGGTTCAAACAAGGAAGAGCGAGCCAACTGCGGAAAGCAAATGAAAAGCCGCGTCCCGCACCTAGTCTAGTCTTTGACGTCTTCTCACCAGCGCGGAGCTAAGTGCTGCCACTAGGCATGGGCGGGAGCCCCCGAGGCCTAAGGGAGGCACTCCGGAGACTCCGGGGCATGTACAGCCCCACTCATTATTACGTGAGAGTGTCACGGGCGGCAAGCTTCACAGGCACTGGGCCTTCTTCACAGGCACCGGGCCTTTCTTCGGGCGGCGAGCTTCACAGGCACCGAGCCTTCTTCACAGGCACTGGGCCTTTCTTCGGGCGGCGAGCTTCACAGGCACCGAGCCTTCTTCACATGCACTAGGCCTTTCTTCAAGGGTAAAACTTCCGGAGGTGCTGAATGTTCTAGGCGTTCAGGATGGGTACCCCCTCCTGAGTCTCCAGGCGCGCGACGCCCGGCCTGGAGATGTGGACGACCTTGAACGGGCCCTCCCACATGGGTGAAAGCTTATGCAGCCCTTCCCTAGAGAGAACCCACCTGAGTACGAGGTCACATACCTCGAGAGTCCTGGGGCGGATGTTGTGACAGTGATACCGCCGCAGCGCCTGCTGGTATCTTGCTTCCCGTAGCGTAGCTTCACGGCGGTGTTCCTCCTCTAGCACGAGGTCCATCCCCCGCATGGTGTCCTACTGCGCCTCATCAAATGCTAGGACCCGTGCGGAGCAACGCCTGACCTCGTGAGGGAGAACCGCTTCTGCTCCATAGACGAGGAAGAACGGGGTCTCACCAGTTGGCTTGGTGGCAGTAGTGCGGATGGACCACAGCACGGACTGGAGCTCGAAGTACCAGCCCCTACCGCAGGCCTCCAGCTTCTTCTTGAAGGTCCTGGTCTTGAGGCCCCTCAGGACCTCTGCGTTGGCGCGTTCGGCCTGACCGTTACTCCGGGGGTGCGCCACCGAAGCGTAGCATATCTGCGTTCCAAGGTTAGCACAATACGTTTTGAAGAGATTGCTGGTGAACTGCAAACCGTTGTCGGTGATGATGCGGTTAGGGACCCCAAACCGGCTCATGAGGCCCTTGATGAACTTGACCGCAGAACCAGCTGGGATGGTGCGCACGGCTTCCACTCTACCCACTTGGTGAACTTGTCGATGGCGATGTAGAGGTAGCGGTAGCCCCCAGGCGCTCGAGGGAACGGGCCCAAGATATCTAGCCCCCGGACCGCGAACGGCCACGAGAGCGGGATGGTCTGCAGGCCCTGAGCTGGCTGATGGATCTGCTTGGCGTGGAATTGGCAGGCTTCGCAGGACTTCACCAGCTCGGTTGCGTCGTTGAGTGTCGTAGGCCAGTAGAACCCACTGCGAAACGCCTTGCCGACGAGGGTCCGTGATGATGATGGTGTCCGCAATCTCCATCGTGTAGGTCGGCCTGCAGCTCCTTCCCCTGTTCCCTGGAGACGCAACATAGGGAAACGTCATTTGGCCGCTTCCGGTATAACTCACCGTCTTGGATGCAGTAGGTCGTGGCCTGCCGGGCCACGTGTTCCATGTCCTCCTCTTTCTCTAGCAGCATCCCTTGCATCAGGCAGTCCTTGAATTCCGTGCTCCAGCATCCCTCCTGAGGCTCCAGCGACAAGAGTAGGCGTGCTCCTGAGGTCAGGCCACATGTCGGGGCTCCTGTGGCAGGTGGCTGAGGGAGCTCTTCCTGAGGCTGCGCCGTGCTTGAAAGTGATGGTGTCACCGACGGCTTGAAGAGTCGCTCCTCGAAAACGCCAGGTTCGTGAGGCAGTCGCCTGGACGCCCCCTTGGCGATGTCATCAGCCTCTTCGTTGGTGTCGCGGGGCACATGCTGCAACTCCAGCCCCCAGAATTGCTTCTCCATCTTGCGTACTTCCGCAATATATGCCTCCATGTGCTCGTCCTTCGGCTTGTACACCTTGTTGGAGAAGTTGACGAGGAGTTGTGAATCGCCCTTGATGATGAGGCACTTCACTCCCAGTGCCGCTGCAGCTTTTAGGCCTGCTATGAGGCCCTCATATTCTGCTATGTTGTTGGAGACCTTCTCGCCATGCTGGAAATAGAGTTGTACGGCGTAATAGAGCTTGTCCTAAGTGGGAGATATAAGCACTGCACCAGCCCCCGCGCCCTGCCGCGAGAATGCTCCATTGAAGTACATGACCCAGCCATCTGGTGCCTCACTTCCTAGGGAGAGACACCGATCCTCGCCCGCTTGAGCCCTGGCGCCTCTGTCCATTCTGCCACAAAATCAGCAAGTGCGGCTCCCTTGACGACCCTGGTTATGCTGAACTCCAACTGAAACGCTTGCAGCTCGATGTTCCATTCGGTGACCCTTCTAGCGGAGTTGGGGCTCCTAAGTACCCTTTACAATGGGTAGGCCGAGACGACCTTGATGGGGTGACCTTGAAAGTAGTGCCGCAGCTTACGCGAGGCCACCAAGAGCGCGAGTAAGAGCTTCTGAGGCATGGGGTACCATGCCCTTGCATCCTGCAACACCGTGCTGACAAAGTACACCGGATGTTCGACGAGGGTGGGTGTGTTGACGAAGCCTGTGTCCTCCGGAGGGTGAGGCGCTTCCTGAGGCGATGGAGCCCCTAGCGCCCGGTTGCTTGGTGCGGCCTCTTCAGCCCTGGGGGCGTCTTCCTGCTGAGGTTGGTCTCCGGCTGCCATGGTCGTGGTCCTAGCGAGGCCCTCTTGGTCTTGGAGGTGTCCGTGCCGGTAGGCTGCACCGTCACGGCGGTCTTGAGGGCGAGCTTGAGCGCCAGCAGAGCCTCCTTAGTATCTCCAGCTACGGTGAGGACGCCGCTGCTCCCGGGCATCTTCATGAGGTTGTAGGCCGGATGGGTTGCTACCATGAACTGAGCAAGGCAGCATATCCAAGGATGGTGTTGTACGGGAGGCCGATGTGGGCGATGTTGAAGTCGACCAGCTCCGTGCGGTAGTTGTTGTGGGTGCCGAAGGTCACAGGATGGCGGATTTGCCCCAAGGAGCTGGAGGAACCGCCTCCGACGCCCGAGAAGGGCTTGCTGGGTCTGAGCCATTCCAGCGGTACATGGAGGAGGCTGAAGGCCTCCACCGAGAGCACGTTGAGGCCAGCGCTGATACGTCTCCAACGTATCTATAGTTTTTGATTGTTCCATGCTATTATATTACCCGTTTTGGATGTTTATGGGCTTTACTTTACACTTATATATCATTTTTGGGACTAACCTACTAACCGGAGGCCCAGCCCGAATTGCTGTTTTTTTTGCCTATTTCAGTGTTTTGAGGAAAAGGAATATCAAATGGAGTCCAAATGGAATGAAACCTTCGGGAGCGATCTTTTTGGAACAAACGTGATCCAGGGGACTTGGAGTGGACGTCACGCAACAGAGGAGGCGACCACGAGGGTGCCCGGCGCGCCCCCTATAGGTGGGCACGCCCCCACCCTCGTGGGCCCCTCGAGTGTCCACCGACCTACTTCTTCCTCCTACATATACCCACGTACCCTGAAACCATCGAGGAGCAACACGAAAAACTATTTCCACCGCCGTAACCTTCTGTATCCGCGAGATCCCATCTTGGATCCTTCGTCGGCGCTCCGCCGGAGGGGGAATCGACCATGGAGGGCCTCTACATCATCTCCAAGGCCCTTCCGATCAGTTGTGAATAGTTTACTACAGACCTTTGGGTCCATAGTTATTAGCTAGATGGCTTCTTCTCTCTCTTTGAATCTCAATACAAAGTTCTCCTTGATCTTCTTGGAGATCTATTCGATGTAACTCTTTTTGCGGTGTGTTCGTCGAGTACCGATGAATTCTGGGTTTATGATCAAGTTTATCTATCAGAAATATTTGAATCTCCTCTGAATTCTTTTATGTGTGGTTAAGTTATCTTTGCAAGTCTCTTCGAATTATCAGTTTCGTTTGGCCTACTAGATTAATCTTTCTTGCAATGGGAGAAGTTCTTAGCTTTGGGTTCAATCTTGCGGTGTCCTTTCCCAGTGACAGCAGGGGCAGCAAGGCACGTGTTGTATTGTTGCCATCGAGGATAAAAAGATGGGGTTTATATCATATTGCATGAGTTTATCCCTCTACATCATGTCATCTTTCTTAATGCGTTACTCCGTTCTTTATGAACTTAATACTCTAGATGCATGCTAGATAGCGGTCGATGTGTGGAGTAATAGTAGTAGATGCAGGCAGGAGTCGGTCTACTTGTCACGGACGTGATGCCTATATACATGATCATGCCTAGATAATCTCATAATTATTCGCTTTTCTATCAATTGCTCGACAGTAATTTGTTCACCCACCGTAATTCTTATGCTATCTTGAGAGAAGCCACTAGTGAAACATATGGCCCCCGGGTTTATCTTTTATCATATAAGTTTTTAATCTACTTTTATTTGCATCTTTACTTTTCCAATCTATATCATAAAAATACCAAAAATATTTATCTTATCATATTATCTCTATTAGATCTCACTTTTGCAAGTGGCCGTGAAGGGATTGACAACCCCTTTATTGCGTTGGTTGCGAGGTTCTTGTTTGTTTGTGTAGGTGCGTGGGACTTTTGAGGAGCCTCCTACTGGATTGATACCTTGGTTCTCAAAAACCGAGGGAAATACTTACGCTACTTTGCTACATCACCCTTTCCTCTTCAAGGAAAACCAACGCAAGCTCAAGACGTAGCAAGAAGGATTTCTGGCGCCGTTGCCGGGGAGGTCTTCGCTCAAGTCAAGACATACCAAGTACCCATCACAAACTCATCTCCCTCACATTACATTATTTCCCATTTGCCTCTCGTTTTCCTCTCCCCCACTTCACCCTTGCCGTTTTATTCGCCCTCTCTTTCAAGTCAAGACATACCAAGTACCTTTTTGTTTGTGTTTCCATGTGCCCTCTATTTGCTTGCATCTTTGCTTGCTAAAAATCTATGGATATGGATCCACTTAAGGTGTTCTACTTGGATCATCTTCGATCCCTATGCGCTCGTGCTGAAACCCCAACTAGCCTAGTTGATGGGAAATATTTAGATGAGCATGCTCATTTTGTGCGTCACCGTTTGTCTGAAAAAGGGAGACTCTTATGGGATTAAATAAATAGATTGCCGTGTTATGCTTGGAATCTTTGTGAAATTAATGATTTTAGTTGTTGCTCTAAGAACCCTAAAAAACACCTTCCCTACCTATGTGAGTTTAATGAAAATGAAATCTTATCTTCTTATGCAAGGGGTGTTTATAATTACTATGATATCGACCAAATTGAAGAATTTGTTGCTTTTAAGGGCGCTTATGAAGTTGCTTCATTGATTGAAAAGTATGATACTACTCTCTACAAATCTAAAATTTTTGACATACTTAAATATTGCTATGAAAACTATGCTCATAATGTCTGTGTCAAAGAATTTATTGAGAGAATGATTGTTGCTTTGGAAGAAAATAATGATATGCATGAATCTATAGATAATGATTCCGATGATTTGGTTGAAACATCCCTTGATGAACATGATGCTTGCTATTCTTGTGGCCATGATGCCAATATTTATGAAGATGAATTTGCTATAGTTCCCTATGTTAAACATGAGATCGTTGCTATTGCACCCATACTTGGTAGTTCCTTCAAAGAAAAGCATGATTGCAATGATGTTACTATAAATTCTCTTGATGTCAATTGTGCTAATAATATGCAAAACCCTAAGCTTGGGGATGCTAGTTTTGCTATGTCTACTACTTGTTGCAATGATCATGATTGGGGTGATTCTTCTTTTGATCTTGAAAATTTATTTAACCCCCATGATGAATACGAGATTGATAACAGTGTTTGCAATATCATTAAAAGTGGGTTTGGAAGAGTGTCAACTTTAGATCCCACATATTTGGATTTTGATCAATCTTATGAAATTTTTGACAAAAGTGGGCTTGGAGAGGTCATGACTTTAGTTAATGTTAATCCCACTATTTTGGAAGAGTGTCAACTTCGCATGCATGTGGATCATGTTGAAAATATTTTATGTGATAGCTATTTCGTTGAATTTTCTTATGATCCTACATGTAATTATTATGATAGAGGAAAATATGGTTGTAGAAATTTTCATTTACTAAATTACCTCTCTTCATGTTGAGATTGCTATCATCTCTTTGTTCTTCCTTGCATATGCTAGTTTTTGCTTGCCTTGGTAATTTGTTTGCTTACAAGATGCCTATGCATAGGAAGTATGTTAGACTTATATGTGTTTGTCACGTGTTTCATGATGCTCTCTTTGCACTTCAATTCTTGTCTTTCATGTGAGCATCATTGAAATCTCAATGCCTAGCTAAAAAGGCGTTAAACAATAGCGCTAGTTGGGAGGCAACCCAATTTTATTTTTGTTCCTTACTTTTTGCTTCTGTTTAATAATAAATATTTCATCTACCTTCTGTTTAGATGTGTTTTTATGTCTTAATTAGTGTTTGTGCCAAGTAGAACCTATAGGATAACCTATGGTAATAGTTAATTTGATTCTGCTGAAAAACAGAAACTTTGCGCGCACGAAAATAATTTTAGTAATTCACAGAAACGTGATTTTGAGTTGATTCTTTCTGATGTAGATAAATAGACAAATTTCCCAGGACTTCCTATTTTGGTAGGAGTTTTAGAGTTCCATAAGTATTTGAGAGTTACAGATTTCTACAGACTATTCTGTTTTTGACAGATTCTGTTTTTCATGTGTTGTTTGCTTATTTTGATGCATCTATGGCTAGTATGTAGGGGTATGAACCATAGAGAAGTTGGAATACAGTAGGTTTAACACCAATATAAATAAAGAATGAGTTCATTACAGTACCTTATGTGGTGGTTTTTCTTTCTTGCACTAATGGAGCTTATGAGATTTCCTGTTGAGTTTTGTGTTGTGAAGTTTTCAAGTTTTGGGTAAAGATTTGATGGACTATGGAATAAGGAGTGGCAAGAGCCTAATCTTGGGGATGCCCATGGCACCCCAAGATATTCAAGGATAACCAAAAGCCTAAGCTTGGGGATGCCCCGGAAGGCATCCCCTCTTTCGTCTTCGTCTATCGGTAACTTTACTTGGAGCTATATTTTTATTCACCACATGATATGTGTTTTGCTTGGAGCGTATTGTATGATATTAGTCTTTGCTTTTTAGTTTACCCAAATCATCCTTGATGTACACACCTTTTTGGAGAAACCCACTTGATTTGAAATTTATTAGAATACTCTATGTGCTTCACTTATATCTTTTGAGCTAGATAGTTTTGCTCTAGTGCTTCACTTATAACTTTTAGAGCACGGCGGTGGATTGATTTTGTAGAAATTGTTGATCTCTCATGCTTCACTTATATTATTTTGAGAGTATCTTAGAACAGCATGGTATTTGCTCTGGTTATAAAATTGGTCCTAGAATGATGGGCATCCAAGTTGGATATAATAAAAACTATCATAGAAAGTGAATTGGATGCTATGATCAATTTGATACTTGATAATTGTTTTGAGATATAGAGGTGGTGATATTGGAGTCATGCTAGTTGGGTGATTATGAATTTAAAAAATACTTGAGTTGAAGTTTGTGATTCCCGTAGCATGCACGTATGGTGAACCGCTTTGTGATGAAGTTGGAGCACAATTTTATTTATTGATTATCTTCCTTATGAGTGGCGGTTGAGGATGAGCGATGGTCTTTTCCTACCAATCTATCCCCCTAGGAGCATGTGCGTAGTACTTTGTTTTCAATGGCTTGTAGATTTTTGCAATAAGTATATGAGTTCTTCATGACTAATGTTGAGTCCATGGATTATACGCACTCTCACCCTTCCACCATTGCTAGCCTCTCTTGTGCCGCGCAACTTTCGTCGGTACCATACACCCACCATATACCTTCCTCAAAACAGCCACCATACCTACCTATTATGGCATTTCCATAGCCATTCCGAGATATATTGCCATGCAACTCTCCACCGTTCCGTTTATATGACACGCATCATCATTGTCATATTGCTCTTTGCATGATCATGTAGTTGACATCGTATTTGTGGCAAGGCCACCTTCATAATTTTTCATACATGTCACTCTTGATTCATTGCATATCTTGGTACACTGCCGGAGGCATTCATATAGAGTCAGATCTTGTTCTAGGTCTTCGTGAGCAAGCGAGTTGGATGCACACCCACTTAGTTTATTTTGTTGAGCTTTCATACATTTATAGTTCTAGTGCATATGTTGCATGGCAATCCCTACTCACTCACATTGATATCTATTATTGGCCATCTCCATAGCCCGTTGATATGCTATCTTCTCCTTTTTTGTCTTCTCCACAACCACCATTCTATTCCACATATAGTGCTATGTCCATGGCTTACGCTCATGTATTGCATGAAAGTTGAAAAGGTTTGAGATTATTAAAGTATGAAACAATTGCTTGGCTTGTCATCGGGGTTGTGCACGATTAAATACTTTGTGTGATGGAGATAGAGCAACAGCCAGACTATATGATTTTGTAGGGATAACTTTCTTTAGCCATGTTATTTTGAGAAGACATGATTGCTTAGTTAGTATGCTTGAAGTATTACTATTTCTTATCTCAATACGAACTTTTAGTTTGAATCATTTGGATCTGAACATTCATGTCACAATAAAGAGAATTACATTGAGAATTATGCTAGGTAGCATTCCGCATCAAAAATTCTGTTTTTATCATTTACCTACTCAAGGACGAGCAGGAATTATTGGGGATGCTTGATATGTCTCCAACGTATCTATAATTTTTTATTGTTCCATGCTATTATATTACCCGTTTTGGATGTTTATGGGCTTTACTTTACACTTTTATATCATTTTTGGGACTAACCCACTAACCGGAGGCCCAGCCTGAGTTGCTGTTTTTTTGCCTATTTCAGTGTTTTGAAGAAATGGAATATCAAACGGACTCCAAATGGCATGAAACCTTCGGGAGCGATCTTTTGGAACAAACATGATCCAGGGGACTTGGAGTGGACATCAAGCAATAGAGGAGGCGGCCACGAGGGTGCCCGGCGTGCCCCCTACAGGTGGGAGAACCCCCCACCCTCGTGGGCCCCTCGAGCATCCACCGACCTACTTCTTCCTCCTATATATACCCACGTACCCTGAAACCATCGAGGAGCACCACGAAAAACGATTTCCACTGTTGTAACCTTCTGTATCCGCGAGATCCCATCTTGGAGCCTTCGCCGGCACTCCGCCGGAGGGGGGATCGATCACGGAGGGCCTCTACATGATCTCCAATGGCCTTCCGATGAGTTGTGAGTAGTTTACCACAGACCTTCGGGTCCATAGTTATTAGCTAGATGGCTTCTTCTCTCTCTTTGAATCTCAATACAAAATTCTCCTTGATCTTCTTGGAGGTATTTGATGTAACTCTTTTTGCGGTGTGTTTGTCGAGAACCGATGAATTGTGGGTTTATGATCAAGTTTATCTATCAGAAATATTTGAATCTCCTCTGGATTCTTTTATGTGTGATTAAGTTATCTTTGCAAGTCTCTTCGAATTATCAGTTTGGTTTGGCCTACTAGATTGATCTTTCTTGCAATGTGAGAAGTGCTTAGCTTTGGGTTCAATCTTGCGGTGTCCTTTCCCAGTGACAGCAGGGGCAGCAAGGCACGTATTGTATTGTTGCCATCGAGGATAAAAAGATGGGGTTTATATCATATTGCATGAGTTTATCCCTCTACATCATGTCATCTTTCTTAATGTGTTACTCTGTTCTTTATAAACTTAATACTCTAGATGCATGCTGGATAGCAGTCGATGTGTGGAGTAATAGTAGTAGATGCAGGCAGGAGTCGGTCTAGTTGTCACGGACGTGATGCCTATATACATGATCATGCCTAGATAATCTCATAATTATTCGCTTTTCTATCAATTTCTCGACAGTAATTTGTTCACCCACCGTAATGCTTATGCTATCTTGAGAGAAACCACTAGTGAAACCTATGGCCCCCGGGTCTATCTTTATCATATAAGTTTTTAATCTACTTTTATTTGCATCTTTACTTTTCCAATCTATATCATAAAAATACCAAAAATATTTATCTTATCATATTATCTCTATCAGATCTCACTTTCGCAAGTGGCCGTGAAGGGATTGACAACCCCTTTATTGCATTGGTTGGAAGGTTCTTGTTTGTTTGTGTAGGTGCGTGGGACTTTTGAGGAGCCTCCTACTGGATTGATACCTTGGTTCTCAAAAACTGAGGGAAATACTTATGCTACTTTGCTGCATCACCCTTTCCTCTTCAAGGAAAACCAATGCAGGCTCAAGACGTAGCAGATGCTGCCGTCGATGAGGGTTTTGGTGACGGCCACCTGGCAGATGGTGAGTGTGCAGAGCATCGGGAGCGCGCCCGAGTAGGCGGTGTTGACGGGGTGATTGTTCGAGTTGAAGGTCAGGTCGGCCTTGGGTGCCACACAACCCGGGGGAGCTCCTTGCCGCGCGAGGGCGGTGCCGATCTGGCGAAAGAATGGCTTGTCGTGGCGGTTTGAAGGTGGCGCCTGCGAGCCGCCTAGGAGAGCTACAACGACCGTGTTGGAAATATGCCCTAGAGGCAATAATAAAATGGTTATTATTATATTTCCTTGTTCACGATAATTGTCTATTGTTCATGCTATAATTGTATTAACTGGAAACCATAATACATGTGTGAATACATAGACCACAACATGTCCCTAGTGAGCCTCTAGTTGACTATCTCGTTGATCAATAGATGGTTATGGTTTTTTGACCATGGACATTGGATGTCATTGATAACGGGATCACATCATTAGGAGAATGATGTGATGGACAAGACCCAATCCTAAGCATAGCACAAGATCATGTAGTTCGTCTGCTAAAGCTTTTCTAATGTCAAGTATCATTTCCTTAGACCATGAGATTGTGCAACTCCCGGATACCGTAGGAATGCTTTGGGTGTACCAAACGTCACAATGTAACTGGGTGGCTATAAAGGTGCACTACAGGTATCTCCGAAAGTGTTTGTTGGGTTGGCACGAATCGAGACTGGGATTTGTCACTCCGTATGACGGAGAGGTATCTCTGGGCCCACTCGGTAATGCATCATCATAATGAGCTCAATTTGACTAAGTAGTTAGTCACGGGATCATGCATTATGGAACGAGTAAAGTAACTTGTCGGTAACGAGATTGAACGAGGTATTGGGATACCGACAATCAAATCTCGGGCAAGTAACGTACCGATTGACAAAGGGAATTGCATACGGGATTGCTTGAATCCCCGACATCGTGGTTCATCCGATGAGATCATCATGGAACATGTGGGAGCCAACATGGGTATCCAGATCCCGCTGTTGGTTATTGGCCATAGAGATGTCTCGGTCATGTCTGCATGATTCCCGAACCCGTAGGGTCTACACACTTAAGGTTCGGTGACGCTAGGGTTGTTATGGGAAATAGTATGTGGTTACCGAAGGTAGTTCGGAGTCTCGGATGTGATCCCGGAGGTCACGAGGAGTTTTGGAATGGTCCGGCGGTGAAGATTGATATATTGGACGAAGGGTATTGGGGTCCAGAAGTGTTCCGGTGGTACCAAGCTATGGCCAGCATGACCGAAAGGTGTTTCGGGAGCCCCGGCAAGTGTTGGGGGCCTCATGGGCCAAAGGGGAAGGGGCAAACCAGCCCAATAAGGGGTGGTGCGCCCCCCACACCCTTTCCCACGTTACTTGGGGAGGTTGGGGCGCCTCCACCTGGCTTGGGAGGCAAGCCTCCACATGCTTGGCTTGGGGGGCAAGTCTCCCTAGGATTTTCCCTAGGGAGATCCAATCTGCTTGGCCGCCGCCCCCTAGGGGAAACCCTAGGGCGCCTCCCCCTCTCCCCTTGCCCTATATATAGTGGAGGGGTGGGAGGGCAGCCACACCTCTCCCCTGGCGCAGCCCTCTCCCTCCTCCAACACCTCCTCCTCCGTAGTGCTTGGCGAAGCCCTGCTGGAGAACCACGAGCTCCACCACCACCACGCCATCATGCTGTCGGAGCTCTCCCTCAACTTCTCCTCTCCCCTTGCCGGATCAAGAAGGAGGAGACGTCCCGGGGCTGTACGTGTGTTGAACGTGGAGGCGCCGACCGTTTGGCGCTAGATCGGATCTTTCGCGATTTGAATCGCCGCGAGTACGACTCCATCAACCGCGTTCTTGTAACGCTTCCGCTTAGCGATCTTCAAGGGTATGAAGATGCTCATCCTCTCCCTATCTTGTTGCTAAAATCTCCATATATTGATCTTGGTGATGCGTAGAAAATTTTGAATTTCTGCTACGTTCCCCAACAGTGGCATCATGAGCTAGGTCTATGCGTAGATTCTATGCACGAGTAGAACACAAGTAGTTGTGGGCGTTGGTTTGTTCAATATGCTTACCGTTACTAGTCTTATCTTGATTTGGTGGCATCGTGGGATGAAGCGGCCTAGACCGACCTTACACGTACGCTTACGTGAGACAGGTTCCACCGACTGACATGCACTTGTTGCATAAGGTGGCTAGCGGGTTCCAGTCTCTCCCACTTTAGTCGGATCGGATTCGATGAAAAGGGTCCTTATGAAGGGTAAATAGCAATTGGCATATCACCGTTGTGGATTTTGCGTAGGTAAGAAATGTTCTTGCTGGAAACCTATAGCAGCCACGTAATAAAACATGCAACAACAATTAGAGGACGTCTAACTTGTTTTTGCAGGATATGCTATGTGATGTGATATGCCCAAAAGAACGTGATGAATGATATATGTGATGTATGATATTGATCATGTTCTTGTAATAGGAATCACGACTTGCATGTCGATGAGTATGACAACCGGCAGGAGCCATATGAGTTGTCTTAATTTATTGTATGACCTGCGTGTCATTGAAAATGCAATGTAATTACTTCACTTTATTGCTAACCGTTAGCCATAGTAGTAGAAGTAATAGTTGGCGAGACAACTTCATGAAGACACGATGATGAAGATCATGATGATGGAGATCATGGTGTCATGCCGGTGACGAAGGTGATCATGCCGCGCCTCAAAGATGAAGATCAAAGGCGCGAGATGATATTGGCCATATCATGTCACTCTATGATTTGCATGAGATGTTTATCATGTTATTGCATCTTATTTGCTTAGAACGAAGGTAGCATAAATAAGATGATCCCTCATAAAATCTCAAGAAAGTGTTCCCCCTAACTGTGCACCATTGCGAAGGTTCATTGTTTCGAAGCACCACGTGATGATCGGGTGTGATAGATTCTAACGTTCACATACAACAGGTGTAAGCCAGATTTACACATGCAGAACACTTAGGTTGACTTGACGAGCCTAGCATGTACAAACATGGCCTCGGAACACAAGAGACCGAAAGGTCGAACATGAGTCGTATAGAAGATGCGATCAACATGAAGATGTTCACCGATGATGACTAGTCCATCTCACGTGATGATCGGACACGGCCTAGTTGACTCGAATCATGTATCACTTAGATGACTAGAGGGATGTCTATCTAAGTGGGAGTTCATTAAATAGTCAGATGAACTTAATTATCATGAACATAGTCAAAAGATCTTTGCAAATTATGTCGTAGCTTATGCTTTAGTTCTACTGTTTAAGATACGTTCCTAGAGAAAATTTAGTTGAAAGTTGACAGTAGCAATTATGCGGACTGTGTCCATATTCTGAGGATTGTCCTCATTGTTGCACAGAAGGCTTATGTCCTTAATGCACCGCTTGGTGTGCTGAACCTCGAGCATCGTTTGTGGATGTTGCGAACATCTGACATACACATTTTGATGACTACGTGATAGTTCAGTGCGTAATGTTAAACAGTTTAGAATTGGGGCACCGAAGACATTTTTGAAACGTCGCAGAACATATGAGATGTTCCAAGAGCTGAAATTGGGATTTCAGGCTCGTGCCCACGTCAAGAGGTGTAAGACCTCCGACAAGCTTCTTAGCCTGCAAACTAAGGGAGAAAAGCTCAATCATTGAGCATGTGCTCAGGTTGTGTGAGTACTACAATCACTTGAATCGAGTGGGAGTTAATCTTCCAGATGAGATAGTGATGGTTCTCCATAGTCACTGCCACCAAGATATTAGAGCTTCGTGATGAACTATAACATATCAGGGATAGACATGATGATCCTTGAGAAATTCGCGATGTTTGACACCGCGAAAGTAGAAATCGAGTAGGAGCATCAATTGTTGATGGTTAGAAAAACCACTAGTTTCAAGAAGGGCAAGGGCAAGAAGGGATACTTCATGAAACGACAAATCAGTTGCTGCTCTAGTGAAGAAACCCAGGGTTGAACCCAAACCCGAGACTAAGTGCTTCTGTAATGAGGGAACGGTCACTGAAGTAGAACTACCCTAGATAATTGGTAGATGAGAAGGCTGGCAAGGTTGACAGAAGTATATTGGATATACATTGTATTAAATGTGTACTTTACTAGTACTCCTAGTAGCACCAGGGTATTAAGATACCAGTTCGGTTGCTAAGTGTTAGTAACTCAAAATAAAAGAGCTACGGAATAAATGGAGACTAGCTAAAGGTGAGATGACGATGTGTGTTGGAAGTGTTTCCAAGGTTGATGTGATCAAGCATCGCCTGCTCCCTCTACCATGTTATTTGGTGTTTGCATTGAGCATGGACATGATTGGATTATGTTTATCGCAATACGGTTATTCATTTAAGGAGAATAATGGTTACTCTGTTTATTTGAACAATACCTTCAACGGTCTTGCACCTAAAATGAATGGTTTATTGAATCTCGATCATAGTGTTCATACCAAAAGATATAAGATAGTAATGATAGTACCACATACTTGTGGCACTGCCATTTGAGTCATACTGGTACAAAACGCATGAAGAAGCTCCATGTTGATGGATCTTTGGACTCACTCATTTTGAAAAGATTGATACATGCGAACCATGTCTATTGGTATATATGCATGAAGAAACTCCATATAGATGGATCGTTTGGACTCACTTGATTTTGAATCACTTGAGACATGCAAATCATACCACATGGGCAAGATGACTGAAAGGCCTCGTTTTCAATGAGATGGAACAAGAAAGCAACTTGTTGGAAGTAATACATTTTGATGTGTGCAGTCCAATGAGTGCTGAGGCACGCAGTGGATATCATTATGTTCTTACTTCACAGATGATTTGAGTAGATGCTGAGTATATTTACTTGATGAAACAAATCCGAATTATTGAAAGGTTCAAGTAATTTCGGAGTGAAGTTGAAGATCGTCGTGACAAGAGGATAAAATGTCTATGATATGATCATAGAGACGAATATCTGAGTTACGAGTTTGGTAAACAATTAAGACTTTGTGGAAATTGTTTCATAACTAATACCGCCTGGAACACCATAGTGTGATGGTGTGTACGAACATCATAAATGCACCCTATTGGATATGGTGCATACCATGATGTCTCTTATCGAATTACCACTATCGTTTATGGGTTAGGCATTAGAGACAACCGCATTCACTTTAAATAGGGCACCACGTAATTCCGTTGAGATGACACCGTATGAACTATGGTTTAGAGAAACATAAGCTGTCATTTCTTAAAAATTTTGGGGCTGTGATGCTTATGTGAAAAGTTTTGCCTGATGAGCTCGAACCCAGAGCGGATAAAATGCATCTTCATAGGACACCCAAAAACAGTTGGGTATACCTCCTAATTCAGATCCGGAAGCAAAAGTGATTGTTTCCAGAAACGGGTCCTTTCTCGCGGAAAAGTTTCTCTTGAAAGAATTGAGTGGGAGGATGGTGGAGACTTGATGAGGTTATTGAACCATCACTTCAACTAGTGTGTAGCAGGGCACAGGAAGTTGTTCCTATGGCGCCTACACCAATTGAAGTGGAAGGTGATGATAGTGATCACGAAACTTCAGATCAAGTCCCTACTAAACCTCGTAGGTCGACAAGGATGCGTACTACTTCAGAGTGGTACATAATCCTGTCTTAGAGGTCATGTTGCTAGACAACAATGAACCTACGAGCTATGGAGAAGTGTTGGTGGGCCTGGATTCTGACAAATGGCTCGAAGCCATAAAATCCGAGAGAGGATCCATGTATGAAAACAAAGTATAGACTTTGGAAGAACTACTCGATGGTCGTAAGGCTGTTGAGTACAGATGGATTTTAAAAGGAAGACGGACAATGATGGTAAGTGTTACCATTAAGAAAGCTCGACTTGTCGCTAAGATGTTTTCCGACAAGTTCAAGGAGTTGACTACGATGAGACTTTCTCACTCGTAGCGATGCTAAGAGTCTGTTGGAATTATATTAGCAGTTACTGTATTATTTATGAAATCTTGCAGATAGGATGTCAAAACATTGTTTCCTCGATGATTTTCTTGAGGAAAGGTTGTATGTCATACAACCAGAAGGTTTTGTCAATCCTAAAAGATGCTAACAAGTATGCAAAGCTCTAGTAATCCTTCTAAGGACTGGAGTAAGCATCTCGGAGATGAAATATACGCTTTGATGAGATGATCAAAGATTTTGGGTTTATACAAACTTTACGAGAAACTTGTATTTCCAAAGAAGTGAGTGGGAGCACTATAGAATTTCTGATGAGTATATGTTGTTAACATATTGTTGATCAGAAATGCTGTAGAATTTCTGGAAAGCATATAGGGTTATTTGAAAAGTGTTTTTCAATAGAAAACCTGGATTAAGCTACTTGAACATTGAGCATCAAGATCTATAAGGATAGATCAAAAAATGTTTAATAGTACTTTCAAATGAATACATACCGTGGCAAGATTTTGAAGGAGTTCAAAATAGATCGGCAAAGAAGGAGTTCTTGGCTGTGTTATAAGGTGTGAGTATTGAGTAAGACTCAAGACCTGACCACGGCAGAAGAGAGAGAAAGGACGAAGGTCGTCCCCTATGCTTTAGACATAGGCTCTACAGTATGTTATGCTGTGTCCCGCACCTGAAGTGTGCCTTGACATGAGTCAGTCAAGGGGTACAAGTGTGATCCAGGAATGGATCACAGGACAGCGGTCAAGGTTATCCGTAGAAACTAGTTGACTAAGGAATTTTCTCAATTATGGAGGTGGTAAAAGATTTCATCGTAAAGGGTTACGCCGATGCAAACTTTGAAACTAATCTGGATGACTCTGAGTAGTAAACCGGATTTGTATAGTAGAGCTGTTATTTGGAATAGTTCCAAATGGCGCGTGGTAGCTGCATATAGGAGATGACATAGAGATTTGTAAAGCATACACGGATCTGAAAGATTCAGACCCGTTGACTAATAACCTCTCTCACAAGCGAGATATGATCAAACCCAATGGGTGTTGGATTCATTACAATCACATAGTGATGTGAACTAGATTATTGACTCTAGTGCAAGTGGGAGACTGTTGGAAATATGTCCTAGAGGCAATAATAAAATGGTTATTATTATATTTCCTTGTTCACGATAATTGTCTATTGTTCATGTTATAATTGTATTAACTGGAAACTGTAATATATGTGTGAATACATAGACCACAACGTGTCCCTAGTGAGCCTCTAGTTGACTAGCTCATTGATCAATAGATGGTTATGGTTTCCTGACCATGGACATTGGATGTCATTGATAACGGGATCACATCATTAGGAGAATGATGTGATGGACAAGACCCAATCCTAAGCATAGCACAAGATCGTGTAGTTCGTTTGCTAAAGATTTTCTAATGTCAAGTATCATTTCCTTAGACCATGAGATTGTGCAACTCCCGGATACCGTAGGAATGCTTTGGGTGTACCAAACGTCACAACGTAACTGGGTGGCTATAAAGGTGCACTACAGGTATCTCCGAAAGTGTCTGTTGGGTTGGCACGAATCGAGACTGGGATTTGTCACTCCGTATGACGGAGAGGTATCTCTGGGCCCACTCGGTAATGCATCATCATAATGAGCTCAATGTGACTAAGTAGTTAGGCACGGGATCATGCATTATAGAACGAGTAAAGTGACTTGCCGGTAACGAGATTGAACGAGGTATTGGGATACCGAGAATCAAATCTTGGGCAAGTAACGTACCGATTGACAAAGGGAATTGCATACGGGATTGCTTGAATCCCCGACATCGTGGTTCATCCGATGAGATCATCGTGGAACATGTGGGAGCCAACATGGGTATCCAGATCCCGCTATTGGTTATTGGCCATAGAGATGTCTCGGTCATGTCTGCATGATTCCCGAACACGTAGGGTCTACACACTTAAGGTTCGGTGACGCCAGAGTTGTTATGGGAAATAGTATGTGGTTACCGAAGGTAGTTCCGAGTCCCGGATGTGATCCCGAACGTCACGAGGAGTTCCGAAATGGTCCGGCGGTGAAGATTGATATATTGGATGAAGGGTATTGGAGTCCGGAAGTGTTCCGGGGGTACCAGGCTATGGCCAGCATGACCGAAAGGTGTTCCGGGAGCCCCGGCAAGTGTTGGAGGGCCTCATGGACCAAAGGGAAAGGGGCAAACCAGACCACTAAGGGGTGGTGCGCCCCCCACACCCTTTCCCATGTTACTTGGGGAGGTTGGGGTGCCTCCACCTGGCTTGGGAGGCAAGCCTCCACATACTTGGCTTGGGGGGCAAGTCTCCCTAGGATTTTCCCTAGGGAGATCCAATCTGCTTGGCCGCCGCCCCCTAGGGGAAACCTTAGGGTGCCTCCCCCTCTCCCCTTGCCCCTATATATAGTGGAGGGGTGGGAGGGCAGCCACACCTCTCCCCTGGCGCAGCCCTCTCCTTCCTCCAACACCTCCTCCTCCTCCGTAGTGCTTGGCGAAGCCCTGCTGGAGAACCACGAGCTCCGCCACCACCACGCCGTTGTGTTGTCGGAGTTCTCCCTCAATTTCTCCTCTCCCCTTGCTGGATCAAGAAGGAGGATACGTCCCCGGGCTGTACGTGTGTTGAACACGGAGGTACCGTCCATTCGGCGCTAGATCGGATCTTCCGCGATTTGAATCGCCGCGAGTACGACTCCATCAACCGCGTTCTTGTAACGCTTCCGCTTAGCGATCTTCAAGGGTATGAAGATGCTCATCCTCTCCCTCTCTTGTTGCTAAAATCTCCATAGATTGATCTTGGTGATGCGTAGAAAATTTTGAATTTCTGCTACGTTCCCCAACTGACCGGGAGCACCAGTGCCGCATAGTGGGTGAGGAAGAGGTCGTGCAGTTCCCCCAGGAGGCCACAGAAGATGCCGGTAGGTTGAGCAGCCAAGCGCGCGGGACGCCTGTGAGGGCCATGGGAAGCCAGCTGTCCATGACCTTGTCATCTCCTCCGGCCTTGAGGACGGCCTCCTCGTATGCCAGCAGGAAAGCCAGCGGGTCCGCCGCGCCGTCGTAGCGCGGCGGCATCTCGGACTTGAACTTGTGCGGCCACTGCACCAGCCGCAAGGCGGGGGCCAAGGCTCGGAGCCCCTGGCCCCGGTGCTGGCGCCGGTCGCCGGAGCCGGAGGCGCGATGCCCGCCATGTGGGTGAAGCGCGGTGTTGGTCGAGAGCAGGTCGATGGAAGGAAGAGCTCCGGCGCACCCCTACCTGGCGCGCCAAATGTGGGATATCGGGTTCTGGCAAAACGCTTAAGGTTCGAACACTGGGGTGTGCACGAAGATCTCCTCCTACCGAATCTCGCTTTCAGCCTCGCCGCGATCCCTAAGCTAGATCGATGAAGAACACAAGAGACACAAGATTTATACAGGTTCGGGCCACCGTTGTGGTGTAATACCCTACTCCTGTGTGTGGTGGTGGATTGCCTCTTGGGCTGATGATGAACAGTACAGAGGAAGAACAGCCTCGCGAGGAGAGGCGTTCTTGGGTTGGTGTTCTGCTTGGGTAGGGTTCGATCTGTCTATAGATGAGATGCCTTCCTACTGTGGTGGCTAGCTCTATTCATAAAGGCCCTGGTTCTCTTCCCAAATATTGAGCGGGAAGGGATCCAACAACGGTCGTTTTGAAAAGGGACAGCTAGTACAGGCTATCCTGACTAAAGGTGGTCTCCGCTTGCCAAAGGTGCTGGTGGTGACGCTGTCTTGGGCTCCACGGTGACCTCCGTCCTGTCGTCCTGCTGGTCTTTGTCTTGTTGTGCCGATATGGAAACCTTTTCCTGATGCCTCGGTTGTAACGCCCCGGATACAACTTTCCATATTCGTAACTCCGACTCTTGCCATTTCCGGCTATGTGATTTATTATTTCCTCCGTGGTTGGGTTTTTGTCTGTTGTTTTGCATTTTGTTCTTGTTATGCATCTTGTCTCATGTCATCATCTGCACTTCATCTGCATTTCATCTGCATGTTTTTCAAAACTTGCATCCGTTCTGGTTCCGCCCGTTCTCTCCGTTGTCCGTTCTGAGCCCGACCACACTCGCACGCGCCTGCGGCACCTCCGAAATATTATTTTATAAGTGGCATAAAAGTGTTCTCGGAATGGGATGCAACTTGTCGTGCGGTCTTATTATAGTGTAGACAGACCGCCTGCCAAGTTTCATCGCATTCGGAGTTTGTTTGACTGCCCAACCGTTAAATAAATAACCGCGATATAGTCGGTATATTCGTCGGACGTTTCGGTCTCCGAAACAGTCGCCGGGCCGCACTTCTCTTCTCTCCCCTCAGCCCAAGCACTCTCTTCACAGCCCACTAACCCCTCCTAGCTTCCCCTCTATCCGGAGGCCGCACGATCGCGATCCGAGGGTCCAAAACCCCAACCCTAACCCCCTCCTTCTATAAATAGCAGCCCCCCTTCCAAATTTGGCACCCCTAACCCCTCTCCTCGTTTTCGCAGCCTCCTCCCACCTCGGGGGCCGCGCCGCCGCCTTCCCCCTCCAAACCCGGCGCCAACCACCTCACCCCCGCCACTTGGC
>NW_025225099.1:801448-808872 GCF_018294505.1 Triticum aestivum | reverse complement strand
GGGCTCCCCGCGAGCTCCTCCGCCTCCCGAGCGCCTCGCGCGCTGCCGGCCTCCTCCAGCCGTCGCCGGAGCCGCCCTCTCCGCCGTCGACCCCAGGTGTCGCCACCCCCCTGCTCGCGACCCCGCCTCCTTCCTCTTCTTCTCTCTCTCTCAGACCCGTC
Organism: Triticum aestivum; assembly: GCF_018294505.1. Classification (NCBI taxonomy): domain Eukaryota; kingdom Viridiplantae; phylum Streptophyta; class Magnoliopsida; order Poales; family Poaceae; genus Triticum; species Triticum aestivum. Next base: position 808,711 of record NW_025225099.1, on the reverse strand, counting down.
TCTCCCTCCCGCAGGTAGTCGCCGCCGCCATGGAGATCGTCCTGTCACCGTCGTCCCCCGAACCAGGCCGGCATCCGCCGGATCCGCCCCGCGCCGCCCCGATCCCGACCTCCTCCATCGCCGGTGCGCCACCCTCGCCGGATTTTCTTCGCGCCGTCGACCTCCCCTGCCTCCGCGCGTGAGCGCAAGGACGAACGCCCCGCCCGTCGCCCGCGTGGGCCTCCCCAGCGCCCGGCCCAGCCAGCGCCAGGAAGGCCCAGCCTCCTCCGCGGCCTGCCCGCACCCCCTCTCCGCAGTTCTGGGCTGAGGCCCATGGTGAGCAGCACCCTGCAGCCCCTTCTCTGTGTTCAGCCCAGTAGTGCTCCAGATTCAGCCCATGACTTGTTTTTTTCTGTGCTGCGAATTTGCTAATTATCCAGGGAATTACAGATTTACAGAAAAGTCCTTGCACTTCATGCATTTAATATCTCTCAAACTGTGCATCGGATTAAAATAATTTATATATGTAAAATGCTCAGAAAATTGTGTAGATTAATAATATGCCACTTTCATCTATGTTAAAAATGTTTAACATGCTGTTTGTGTTTATTTTGCATAATGCCATGTTAAAATGCTTTATTTCATAACTAAATAACCGTAGCTCCGAATTTAATAAACTTTATATGTAAATAGGGTGGAAAAATGCCTAGTTTAACATGGTGCACTTTATTTTCCTGTTTAACAACATTAAAATTGTGTTTAGGGCAGAACAGTACCAAATCCATAATTTGCATATGGGGATTTTCGGAATTGTTGTTTTGTTGTTCCGGCCTCATTTAAACTTGCCTAGATAGGTAGTTTTCATATGCTTCACCCCTTGCCATGTTTAATAACATTTAATATTGCTGGGTACATAACCGAGAGCGAACTAAATAATTGATGTGGTATTTTGTCAATATGCAACTCGTTGCATATTGAGCTCCACTTAACTTGTAGTATTGTTTGTTGCACTTTGCCATGCCATGACTCATTAACCGGACATGCATCATACTTGTTTGTGCATCATGCCATGTTCATGCTTGTGCATTTACCATGTTGTTTGTTTCTTTCCGGTGTTGCTTCTTAGTTCTGGTAATGTTCCGTTCGTGAGGATTCGTTCGACTGCTCTCGTTCGTCTTCTTCATGGACTCGTTCTTCTTCCTTGCTGGATCTTAGGCAAGATGACCGCTACCCTGGATCTCACTACTATCATTGCTATGCTAGTTGCTTCGTTCTATCGCTTTGCTGCGCTACCTATCATCTGTTGATCGAGCCATCCCTTGTTGCCATGAACCTCTAACCTTTGACACCTTACCTATGCAAACCATTGATTGACTATGTTACCGCTTTGCTCAACCCTCTTATAGTGTTGCTAGTTGCAGGTGAAGTTGGAGATTTCTCCATGGTGGACAGGATTTTGGTTGGGATATCACAATATCTCTTATATTATTAATGCATCTATATACTTGGTAAAGGGTGGAAGACTTGGCCTTTTGCCTGGTGTTTTGTTCCACTCTTGCCGCCCTAGTTTCCGTCATACCGGTGTTATGTTCCCGGATTTTGCGTTCCTTACGCGGTCGGGTGATTTATGGGACCCCCTTGACAGTTCGCTTTGAATAAAACTCCTCCAGCAAGGCACAACATTGGTTTTACCATTTGCCTCACCTAGCCCTTTTTTCCCTTGGGTTTCCGGAGCCCGAGGGTCATCTTTATTTACCCCCCCCCCCGGGCCAATGCTCGTCATGAGTGTTGGTCCAACCTGTCAGCCGTCGGTGGCCACCAGGGGCAACTCTGGGCTGGCCTACCGGAAGTTTGGACAATCCGTTGTGCCCTGAGAACGAGATATGTGCAGCTCCTATCAGGATTTGTCGGCACATTCGGGCGGCTTTGCTGGTCTTGTTTTACCATTGTCGAAATGTCTTGTAAACCGGGATTCCGAGTCTGATCGGGTCTTCCTGGGAGAAGGTCTATTCCTTCGTTGATCGCGAGAGCTTGTCATGGGCTAAGTTGGGACACCCCTGCAGGGTATAATCTTTCGAAAGCCGTGCCTGCAGTTATAGGCAGATGGGAATTTGTTAATGTCCGGTTGTAGATAACTTGACACCAGATCCGAATTAAAATGCATCAACCGCGTGTGTAGCCGTGATGGTCTCTTCTCGGCGGAGTCCGGGAAGTGAACACGGTTTCTGGGTTATGTTTGACGTAAGTAGGAGTTCAGGACCACTTCTTGATCATTACTAGTTGACGACCGTTCTGCTTGCTCTCTTCTCGCTCTTATTTGCGTATGTTAGCCACCATATCATGCTTAGTTGCTGCTGCAGCCTCACCACTTTACCCCTTCCTTTCCCTTTAAGCTTTGCTAGTCTTGATACCCATGGTAATGGGATTGCTGAGTCCTCGTGGCTCACAGATTACTACAACAACAGTTGCAGGTACAGGTTATGCGATAATCATGACGCGAGAGCGATGCTTGCTTGCGTTGAGTTCTTCTTCTGCTTCTTCGATCAGGGGATAGGTTCCAGGTCGGCAGCCTGGGCTAGCAGGGTGGATGTCGTCTGAGTTTCTGTTTGTGATTCATCCGTAGACGGATGATGCTCTCATGTATTGTAGTGTTGAATTCGTGTGGCATTGTATGCCTTATGTATGTATCCCCATCTATTATGTAATGTTGATGTAATGATATCGACCTTGCAAAAGCGTTTCAATATGCGGTTCTATCCTTGGTGGGACCTTCGAGTCTCTTTAGGATAGTATCGCATATTGGGCGTGACAAGTTGGTATTAGAGCCTCGACCGACCCTAGGAGCCCCCTTGATTGTTGGCCGTTGTTGAGTCTAGAAAAAAAACTATTTTGAGTCTTAGGATTATATATATATCGGAGAGTAGGATTCTTTTTACTCCTCAGTCCCTTCGTCGCTCTGGTGAGGTCTCCTGATGTAGATGTTTTGACTTTCCTCTCCTCAAATTTCACTAAAAAAATTTAGGATCACGCGGGTATCTTGGAATCGTTCCGATGGTTTTGTGACGAGAACATTGTTCTTGGTGCCTCCTGTCTATTATGTGGCATTGACCCGGGGAGTTGAGCTCCGAGGTGTTGTCGTCACAATTTTATCGTTGTAGTTCTGGAATACCTGAGTTTTGCCGACATCGAAAATCTCTTTTATGCAGTTGTTGGTGAGATAACCTCGACGTCACCCAGTACTGGGGAGTTCGGGAGTATTGCCATAACTCGTATAACAGATGCTTTTCGAAGGTTGAGGTACACGATTTTCGGAGTTTTCTTGGTTATGTGTTGACGGATGGATACAGCTGGATGTAGGTATTGTTAGTTTGGGTGAGATATATTGCTTCCCCTGTATCCCCAACATCAGATTGCATAACCAGAAAGTTTCGGCAGTTTTATAGGTGGGAATTCAAGTAGCTCCTAGAATATCTTTCCGACAGATGCATGATATGGGATTGGGTAAATCTCTATCATATGTATTTGTTCCGGCTTATTCCGCAAGCCAATCCTTTGTTTTGTTTGGAGTTGCGGTATTTGAGTTGCTTCAAGTCAAATGTTGATTCCATACCTTTCAAGTGGTGTTCTCATATTTCTATGGGAGTACTAATCCTTTTGATCATTGAGGTTGTCATGTTAATTCTTTTCCAACCGGTGCGCTTCTCTTCGAGATGATCCCATCATTCTCCCCATCTGCAAGATCAATTCTAAGTTTTCTCAACGGTGTTTCTTTCGTTCATCCCAAGTTGTCTTTGTTTTTCCCCACCCTCCCACCCTTTTCTTCAAGGACTCATATATTATAATCAAGTATCCATTTATTCATGCGAAGTCTCTTCACTCTTTTCAATCATTGTTTTGATCCAGTGATCCCTCGTGAAGATGCTCACGAGCTTCAAGTTCATCAATCTTCATTCTCGTATTCCTCTCCGGTGGTTTTAATTCAAGCTTTCGGTGTTGATCATATCCCTTTCCTCGTTTCAAATGTTTTTCCATGTCGGTGCACCTCTTAATCATTCACTTCTTCCTATTCATTTGTCCCGGAGTGCTGAAGATATTTCACAAGACTCGTGTTTCCATTCTCAATCCATTCAAGATATTTCGAGATTATTATCTCATTCAAGTCATTTAATTCAACCGGTGCAATATCTCTTTAAATCATTTCCAACGATGGTTCTTTTGAGTGGGCCCTAACCCACAAGTCTTTTCCCAGGATCTTACCTGACTCTTCGAATTATCAGGAGCGATTCTCAAATTCATTTCCAAGTGTGATGTAAGAATAGATTCCATCAGTCACATGCCTTCTCCAAGATCGCTTTCACATTCTTCTCATTGTTGGCTATACCCCTTCGCTTTCCATTCTACCGGAGTATCTCAGTAATTTTGGTGGTGTTTCCCGTTGTCAGTTCAAGATTGAAGAAGAGTTTTCCTCTAAATCTTATCCGTTCTCTCAAGATTCGTGATTCTAGCTTGATGCCATCCTCTCATAATTGTTTTCGATTATGAGAATTCTTTTCACCCATCCGGAGCATTTCATGAGTTATTTCCATTTCTTCCTCCGAGGGCCATCATGTCATAATTCTTCACTCTCAGCGTGTAGCTATCATTATCCAAATCTTACTGGTGAATCATTCAAATACCCTCTAATCAGTTCATGATCTCTTCGTTCTCACGTATCTAAATCCCTTCAAGTATCTTCATTCGTTTTCAAATTCTTTCCGGTGATTTGTGCCTTTGTTACTTTCATTTACAATTCTTATGGTGGTTCATTCAAGATTTCACTTCCTTCGTTATCATTCAATTCATTCGTTCTTTTCAAACCTACCGGTGGTTCATGAAGATTTTCTCAAGTTTGCGTCATATCTATCTTGATCCTTTTTACGAGAATAAGTAGTATGCCAAATCCATTGCTTGTCATCAATTTAATTTGATGAAGGATAAGCATACAATAAATCTTATTCTTATTTCCTCGAGGTGATTCAATTCTTTTCTTCCGAAGATTGTTCACGATGAAGTAATTCTCGGTTCTAGTGTTTCACCTTTTCTTTTTCCGGAGTTCCAAGTTTTTCTCGGTTATATAGTCGCAATGCTCCATCAAAATCATTGCAAGGGTTCACCTTGTGTTTCCAACTTCTCTTTCTTTCTATCATCCTTTTATTACCGGAGTTCTTCTTTGAGGCTCTACATGGTGGTTCGTCAAGGATTCTTTTCATTCTTCAATTGTTCTTCAAGATTTCTCTCGAAGTTATGATCTGCCAAGCTATACTCAAAAATAAACATGGTACTCAACACATGTTTTGTTTTGAGGCGTTCAAGCATTCTTCATCTTGCATTCCGAAGTGCAATTCTCTCTATTTTATCTTCTGAGGTGGTGTTATGTCACTCTTGACAATTCCATTCATGTTTCATGATTCATATGTTGTCAAGAATGAGGTATTTTAAATCCATCATTTTTCTCTTCGTTCAAGAAATCTTTTCGACCCAGCAATCTCTTCGTTGGAGTATCTTGGGTTATATTTCACCTAAAGCCTTCCATTGGGGATGTTGCTATTTGTGGTGCTTATTAATGATCCAAGCTTTCTCCATATCCTTCTCGGTGAAAGAGGTTTTTTCATCTCTTCGGTGATCTCAAGCAATCAATTGTTTTTCGTCAGTGGCCGGTTGTCACCTCATCATTTTGAGATGTTTGCCATAAGCCCACAACAAGCTTGTGCCTTTCGTTGTTGATTTTTCAACAACTCCGTTCAATCCTTCTTTGCAAGGATGCTTTCCAAGTTCATTTGTGGCAGAAATTGTCATTTTCTTCTCCGCCCCTTTATCCCAACAATCTAGCTTCTATTCTTTCGTTCCGGAGGCATTGTGATGTTGCTCTTTTCACTCATCATCTTGCTTTGGCAAGATCATGTTCTTCTCCTTGCTTCTCCATTTAACTGGAGTGTTGTGTCATCTCTTCAAGGCCTTCATCTTATCAAGCTTTGCCTCTCTTTTCAACCTGAGTGCTGTCTGAAATCCTTCTTACCCATTATGCCATTCTTTCAATAGTTCCGGAGGCAGTGTGTTGTTGATTTCATCAAGTATCTTCCCATCTCAAGTTCATGTTCTATTTCCTTCCATGTTCAACCGGAGTGCTGCCCGAATTCTTCCTCTATCATCTTGTTGTAACCGGAGTGGTTTTGAACCCTATCTTGTCAATTAAACTCCTGATTTGTGTCTTTGCAACCTTCAAGGTTCACATAGTGCCCCTTGTTTCTAGTTTCTACCGCAGTGCTCTCAATTGTGTTCAACTCCGTTGTGTTCCTTCTTTCAACTTTTCAACCTCTCAAGGTTCTTTGGTTTCACTCTTTTGTCGAAGAAGCAACTTAGTTTTACCGCTTATCTTCCTCTTCCTTTTCCCTCCGGTGCCATCCTAGATCTCGGGACGAGATCCTCTCGTAGTGGTGGAGTGTTGTAACGCCCCGGATACAACTTTCCATATTCGTAACTTCGACTCTTGCCATTTCCGGCTATGTGATTTATTATTTCCTCCGTGGTTGGGTTTTTGTCTGTTGTTTTGCATTTTGTTCTTGTTATGCATCTCGTCTCATGTCATCATCTGCACTTCATCTGCATTTCATCTGCATGTTTTTCAAAACTTGCATCCGTTCTGGTTCCGCCGGTTCTCTCCGTTGTCCGTTCTGAGCCCGACCACACTCGCACGCGCCCGCGGCACCTCCGAAATATTATTTTATAAGTGGCATAAAAGTGTTCTCGTAATGGGATGCAACTTGTTGTGCGGTCTTATTATAGTGTAGACAGACCGCCTGCCAAGTTTCATCACATTCGGAGTTCGTTTGACTGCCCAACCGTTAAATAAAGAACCGCGATATAGTCGGTATATTCGTCGGACGTTTCGGTCTCGCCGGGCCGCACTTCTCTTCTCTCCCCTTGGCCCAAGCACTCTCTTCACAGCCCACTAACCCCTCCTAGCTTCCCCTTTGTCCGGAGGCCGCACGATCGCGATCCGAGGGTCCAAAACCCCAACCCTAACCCCCTCCTTCTATAAATAGCAGCCCCCCTTCCAAATTTGGCACCCCTAACCCCTCTCCTCGTTTTCGCAGCCTCCTCCCACCTCGAGGGCCGCGCCGCCGCCTTTCCCCTCCAAACCCGGCGCCAGCCACCTCACCCCCGCCACTTGGCGCGCCTGGATTCGCCGCGCCGTCACCCGCACCGCGCTCTCCTCCACTCTCGCGTCGCCACGCGTCCCTGGCC
>NW_025225099.1:772209-800951 GCF_018294505.1 Triticum aestivum | reverse complement strand
AGCGCCTCGTGCGCTGCCGGCCTCCTCCAGCCGTCGCCGGAGCCGCCCTCTCCGTCGTCGACCCCAGGTGTCGCCACCCCCCTGCTCGCGACCCCGCCTCCTTCCTCTTCTTCTCTCTCTCTCAGATCCCTCTCTCCCTCCCGCAGGTAGCCGCCGCCGCCATGGAGATCGTCCTGCCGCCGCCGTCCCCCGAACCCGGCCGGCATCCGCCGGATCCGCCCCGCGCCGCCCTGATCCCGACCTCCTCCGTCGCCGGCGCGCCACCCTCGCCGGATTTTCTTCGCGCCGTCGACCTCCCCTGCCTCCGCGCATGAGCGCAAGGATGAACGCCCCGCCCGTCGCCCGCGTGGGCCTCCCCAGCGCCCGGCCCAGCCAGCGCCAGGAAGGCCCAGCCTCCTCCGCGGCCTGCCCGCACCTCCTCTCCGCAGTTCTGGGCTGAGGCCCATGGTGAGCAGCACCCCCAGCCCCTTCTCTGTGTTCAGCCCAGCAGTGCTCCAGATTCAGCCCTTGACTTGTTTTTTTCTGTGCTGCGAATTTGCTAATTATCCAGGGAATTATAGATTTACAGAAAAGTCCTTGCACTTCATGCATTTAATATCTCTCAAACTGTGCATCGGATTAAAATAATTTATATATGTAAAATGCTCAGAAAATTGTGTAGATTAATAATATGCCACTTTCATCTATGTTAAAAATGTTTAACATGTTGTTTGTGTTTATTTTGCATAATGCCATGTTAAAATGCTTTATTTCATAACTAAATAACCGTAGCTCCGAATTTAATAAACTTTATATGTAAATGGGGTGGAAAAATGCCTAGTTTAACATGGTGCACTTTATTTTCCTGTTTAACAACATTAAAATTGTTTTTAGGGCATAACAGTACCAAATCCATAATTTGCATATGGGGATTTTCGGAATTGTTGTTTTGTTGTTCCGGCCTCATTTAAACTTGCCTAGATAGGTAGTTTTCATATGCTTCACCCCTTGCCATGTTTAATAACATTTAATATTGCTGGGTACATAACCGAGAGCGAACTAAATAATTGATGTGGTGTTTCGTCAATATGCAACTCGTTGCATATTGAGCTCCACTTAACTTGTAGTATTGTTTGTTGCACTTTGCCATGCCATGACTCATTAACCGGACATGCATCATACTTGTTTGTGCATCATGCCATGTTCATGCTTGTGCATTTACCATGTTGTTTGTTTCTTTCCGGTGTTGCTTCTTAGTTCTGGTAATGTTGCGTTCGTGAGGATTCGTTCGACTGCTCCCGTTCGTCTTCTTCATGGACTCGTTCTTCTTCCTTGCGGGATCTCATGCAAGATGACCGCTACCCTGGATCTCACTACTATCATTGCTATGCTAGTTGCTTCGTTCTATCGCTTTGCTGCGCTACCTATCATCTGTTTATCGAGCCATCCCTTGTTGCCATGAACCTCTAACCTTTGACACCTTACCTATGCAAACCATGGATTGACTATGTTACCGCTTTGCTCAGCCCTCTTATAGCGTTGCTAGTTGCAGGTGAAGTTGGAGATTTCTCCATGGTGGACAGGATTTTGGTTGGGATATCACAATATCTCTTATATTATTAATGCATCTATATACTTGGTAAAGGGTGGAAGACTTGGCCTTTTGCCTGGTGTTTTGTTCCACTCTTGCCGCCCTAGTTTCCGTCATATTGGTGTTATGTTCCCGGATTTTGCGTTCCTTACGCGGTCGGGTGATTTATGGGACCCCCTTGACAGTTCGCTTTGAATAAAACTCCTCCAGCAAGGCCCAACATTGGTTTTACCATTTGCCTCACCTAGCCCTTTTTTCCCTTGGGTTTCCGGAGCCCGAGGGTCATCTTTATGTACCCCCCCGGGCCAGTGCTCGTCGTGAGTGTTGGTCCAACCTGTCAGCCGCCGGTGGCCACCAGGGGCAACTCTGGGCTGGCCTACCGGAAGTTTGGACAATCCGTTGTGCCCTGAGAACGCGATACGTGCAGCTCCTATCAGGATTTGTCGGCACATTCGGGCGGCTTTGCTGGTCTTGTTTTACCATTGTCGAAATGTCTTGTAAACCGGGATTCCAAGTCTGATCGGGTCTTCCTGGGAGAAGGTCTATTCCTTCGTTGATCGCGAGAGCTTGTCATGGGCTAAGTTGGGACACCCCTGCAGGGTATAATCTTTCGAAAGTCGTGCCTGCGGTTATAGGCAGATGGGAATTTGTTAATGTCCGGTTGTAGATAACTTGACACCAGATCCGAATTAAAATGCATCAACCGCGTGTGTAGCCGTGATGGTCTCTTCTCGGCGGAGTCCGGGAAGTGAACACGGTTTCTGGGTTATGTTTGACGTAAGTAGGAGTTCAGGATCACTTCTTGATCATTACTAGTTGACGACCGTTCTACTTGCTCTCTTCTCGCTCTTATTTGCGTATGTTAGCCACCATATCATGCTTAGTCGCTGCTGCAGCCTCACCACTTTACCCCTTCCTTTCCCTTTAAGCTTTGCTAGTCTTGATACCCATGGTAATGGGATTGCTGAGTCCTCGTGGCTCACAGATTACTACAACAACAGTTGCAGGTACAGGTTATGCGATGATCATGACGCGAGAGCGATGCTTGCTTGCATTGAGTTCTTCTTCTGCTTCTTCGATCAGGGTATAGGTTCCAGGTCGGCAGCCTGGGCTAGCAGGGTGGATGTCATTTGAGGTTCTGTTTGTGATTCATCCGTAGACGGATGATGCTCTTATGTATTGTAATGTTGAATTCGTGTGGCATTGTATGCCTTATGTATGTATCCCCATCTATTATGTAATGTTGATGTAATGATATCCACCTTGCAAAAGCGTTTCAATATGCGGTTCTATCCTTGGTGGGACCTTCGAGTCTCTTTAGGATAGTATCGCATATTGGGCGTGACATTGGTACTCCGTGCCTGCGCTTGCCTCCTTTGCACCAAAGAGGAAACAAGGACACTGCGCGGGCTGGCGCCCGCCTGACCTTGATCGTCATGGCTTCCGTCATGGGCACCTCGCGAGGTACCCCTTGCCTTGATCTCTCCGCCTCCTCGCGAGCCTGCCTGATGAGGCCACTCCTGAGAAGGCCTTGTGTCGTCCGCCCCGTGTGGCTTGGCCCCTCGCGAGGGTCTTGAGTGTTGGTTGATGAAGACGGGCCGTACTGGGCCACTGGTTGAGCCACACCGCAGGCAGGCAAGTCTGGGGACCCCCGTTCCCAGAACGCCGACAGTCGTCGAGGGTGGAGCTGATAGTAAACGTACCGTCAGCGCCAGCCGGCCCTGCTGCGACCTTCTTCATAGCAGGTGCAACAACCTTGGATCTCTTGCTATTGGAACTCTCCGGCAAGTCCTCAATTGGTGCAGCATACTCCGAAGAGGGGCGCTTCACGGAATCCTCGCTGGCATCCTTATTAGCTTTCTTCTTTTTCTTGTTTTCCTTGGCGGGAGCAGGAGCTTCCACGGCCTCTGCAATGACTGCTTCTCGGTACATCTTGTCCATGCATATGATTGTGTCTTTCTTGTCTGATGGAATGGAAATGATGCCCATTGGCCCCGGCATCTTCAGAGTGTTGCAGGCATAGTGGGATGCCGCCATGAATTTGGCCAGGGCTGGGCGACCAAGGATTCCACTGTACGGCGGGGGGAGGTCAACCACATCAAACACAATCTTCTTGGTTCGGTAGTTTAATTCCCCCCCCCTAACATCACCGTCAGTATGATCTTCCCCTTAGGATGACTCCTGTCGGGGTTGATCCCTTGGAACCTACCAGTAACCTTGGGTTCTTCACTGCTATCTGGAATTTGTTGGTGACCTTTGGAGAAATCAGAATCAACCCTGCCCTGCCATCAACCAACATCTTTGTGACCTTGAGGTTGCGGATTATTGGTGAGACCAACAACGGCTAGCACCCTACCGCGGTGGTGTGGTCAGGGTGGTCCTCTCCATCAAAGATGATGGGTGTGTGGGACCACTTGAGCGGCTTCCGAAAATCCACCACTGGCTCCATGGCATTGACTTCACGCGCCCACTGTTTAAGTTGGCGGTGAGAGGAGTGCAAAGATGCACCCCCCGTCAATGCATAGGGCATTAGTGGCTTTCTGGAACTCCTGCTCGCTGGTTTCCTCTTCATCTCCCTCATCACTCTCGTCATCACAATCCTTCTTCTGACAGCCTTTGACGGGTTTCCCTTGATACTGAGAAGCCTTGCGGGGATGACCTGTTCTGCCACCTCAGCCCTTCCCGCTAGCGCCACCTTGGTCTTTCTCCTTATCACACTTCTCGTACTTAGCCCTTTGCTTCTTGACGAGTTGCTCAACCTGATGACACTCCTGAAGATCGTGGCCTTTGGTCCGATGGATCTTGGAGTACGACCCATCACCCTTCCCAGCTTTCTCGGCAGCCGCGCCTTCCCGGCAATCAGTGCACGCTGCAGCTTCCTTGCCGAGGGCCTCGGTCTTGGCCTTCTAGCCGGTACTAGGTGCACTCGATCCATGAACAGTCATCATGGCTTTATCCTTGCGCTTCTTTTTGTGCTTCTTGTTCTTCTTCTTCTAGTTGGTGACATCGTCCTCGTCCTCTGAGTCAATGTCGACGCCATCCTCCTCACCGGGGAGCTGCCTCCCCTCCTCTATGCGGGCACACTTATCCACCAGAGTATATGTCTCGTTCACAGTCTTGGGAAACATCTCGTTCATTTTGGAATGTATCATGCGGTTGCGCACGTGTAACATCCCAAATTTTCAAATTTGGTATGTTAATAGGATCATTCTTTTTCATCATGATTCTCTATGCATATTTGAAATTTTCTGATTGTTCAAATCGTTATTGCAAGTTAAGGCAAATATTTGGAGTGGAGATAATATGACTTATCCCCTATAAATTAAATTTAGAAAATGTTAATGATATTATCTGGAGTTTACAGAAACTATTTTGGGATTTTTAGAAATTCAAAATTATTTTATAGTTGTTATAATGCTCTTTATATGCTTGTATTGCATACACGTTTTTTTTTCAAAAGTGAATTTGTGTTGTAAAAATGTTCTCTGTTTTGTATAGTAGTAGTAATGTTTTATTGTGTGTTCTGGTATTTTTAGGAAGTCATATGGTATTTTGTTTTCTTCAATTACACCTCCTACACAATATTATATTTTTCCTAGAATTTACTGTTCATCAGGGCTCCCAGCAGACCATTTCTATTCATCGCCCACTGCGCTGGAGCAGTGCAGCAGCAGCTAGCAGGCCGAAGCCCAGCAAGCAGCCCACCTCGCTGCTCCTTTTTTTTTCTCTGCCGCTGACCACCCAGACCCACATGCCATCTCTCTCCTTTCCCGTGTTCTTCCTGGAGACCAGTTTCCGATCCAAATCCTCGCCGACTCGGCTTGGATCTTGCCCCTCTCGCACGAGAACTAATCTATAAATAATCCCCTTGCTCTTCTCTGCCGATTTTTGGCAAAATCCCTCTCTCCCGTGCCGTTTCGCCTCGTTCATATCTCGCCGGAGTTCACCGCCGTCTGAAGCTTCCGCCGGTCGATTGCATCGCCCCTGGAGGTTCCCAGCTTCTCCTCTTTCCCCTAGTATGTTTCCCTTGGTCTCCTCTGCCTCCCTCATCTATTATTTCTCGCAAGGAAGCACTACACCGAGTCCATCGAGCTCGTCCGGAGCTCAACTCCACCGCCGCCGCTCCAGCCGGTCGCCACCGCTGTGGGAGCAAGCCCCATTCACCCCTGCGGACGTGTTCGAGTTCACTGACGCCCGCGGCACCTTGTCGTGCCTTCCCAAAGTCCCGGAGGTCCCTGTAACTGCCGCCAACTTCAAATCCAAGCCGCCCTATGGCCGTCGTCTTCCTCAAGTCCGGAGGCCAGCCCCTGTTTCACCGGTGAGTCCCTGTCGTCCGTCCGATCTCCATCCAACCGCTGTAATTAGATCGCCCATGTTTTTTATTTATTTACCGAAACATTTTCCTTTAAGTTGCGGTCGTTCGCTGTTTAGCCACAACAGCAAACCACTCCAGCCTATTACAGTTGCACCATGTGGCAACGTCCCAGCAGTCGCGGTAGTTCTTCCAGGAACACTGTCATGGCACAATTTGTTTCGCAGATTTCATATCAAATTTTCGTTTAGGTATATCTTGAGATCCGTAACTCTAAATGTATCGATTCTTTATCCTGAGTACTTGTAACGACCAGGAGAATACTGTAGAATCAAAATTTCACATTTTTGAGCTGTTTAAATTTGAATTTGCTCAAATTTGAATTTAACCTTTTGGACGCTATATCTTTCAAATCGTTCATCCAAATTAGTTGATTCTTTTTGCACTGTGATCATACTAGCATGTAGATATGATATACCTACTGTTACATTTTGTTAATCATGTTTTTATTTGAATTCCTTGCTGTTGACTTTATTGTGGTGTTATGTAAGTATGATTTATTTATCAGTGCCTCCGTTAATCGAGAAATAAGAGATCCAGTCAATCCTAGACGCTCTCAGAGCTCACGCGATTCTGGCCGTCCGATTCATTTACTTGATGCGTTTTCGGGCGTCCGATCGAGCCCTCGGATGATCTGGGCCGCCGGATCATAACCGAGCCCCTGTAGCAATGAACAGTTTCACTTCGCGGTAAATATCTGCTGCCACCGCCGGTTAATACAGCACCCCGCCGAGGGCAATTTTGGGATTTCACCTAGGCCGGTGGAACGTGCCCTCTCCCGATTCGCCGCCCTCTCCCCAATCGAAGAGACGCGTAGGGTTTGACCTCTCCTCGCTTCTTTCCCGCATGTCTCTCTCTCGCAGTCGTCGTCGCCGCCAGCCATCCTCCCCATCGCCCCCTTTCCCCGCCCGTCCCGCTCGCCGTGGCCTTCGCCGATGACCGCGGCCCTGCGCAGCACAGTGCCGAGCTCATGAGAATGAGAGGAGAGGAGCCGCCACCCAACCCAACCCATCCAACCAAGGAGCCCGTCCCATCCCACTCCCCACGACGTCTCCCCTCCCATCTCTCTCGCACCCACCTCGCCGCCGGCCATGGCCGCCCTCATCCTCTCCTCCCCTCCCCTCCCCTCCTCTCCTCCTCCCCCGTCATCAGAAGAGAAGACAAGACGAGATGGAGGGAGATCCACCGCGACTCAGCTGGTCAGGCGGCGCGCCCAGATCCGGCCTTGCTCTGGCCATCGCCGATGAGCTGCGCCCAGTTCAGCCATGGCGCGACCGAGCAGGCGAGGAGGGAGACTAGCTAGGAGTCCCCCCTCTCTCTCTCGGGGGGCGCCGCCCTTCATCTGCTCCCGCGATGGCGCCGGATCCACATCCACAGCCACGGCGCCGGCACCCATGGAGTGACCGTGTGCTTCTTCTCCATGGACATGGAGCTCCCACAACACACCATGGAAGGCCTGGAGCTCCTTCTCACAGCAGGTCCCTCTTCTCCTCCCCACCTCCGCACTGCTCTGCTCTGTTCTGTTCGATTGGATTTGGCCTCTCCCCTCTCTCACTCTCTCCCTGATTCATGCGCGCAGGTGCACCGCGTACAGGAGGGAAGACCAACGCTCCTCCGGGTCTGCTTCTTCCCGGGTCGCCGTTGCTCCACGGAAGGTATCACACCCCCTCTCTCATGCTCTGGTTGTCCCTGATTCATGCGCGCAGGTGCACCGCGTACAGGAGGGAAGACCAACGCTCCTCCGGGTCTGCTTCTTCCCGGGTCGCCGTTGCTCCACGGAAGGTATCACACCCCCTCTCTCATGCTCTGGTTGTCCACCCCCACTCTCATGCTCTGATTCATAGTAGGAAATTTCAGGGATGGAACTGAGATTACATGTGAAATTTAAGGAGATGTTTTTTTGCATATGCTAATATTGTACCACTAATTGCAGGCGGAAAGTCATAGAAGATGGTTCATTAGCTTCAAACAGATCAGTGGTTACTGAATCAGTCTCAAAATCTTGTTCCTCCGCAGAAGTGAAAGATGAAGATGCTGCAATTGCAGTTGTGATTGATGCAGCTGAACTTAAATGGTTAGAATACAACATTTCCTTCTTGCATAAGTCAGCAGCTAGATTTTTTGGTACCTTTTCTGATAATCATATTTAATGGTGCATGCAGGGGAGAGCAGTCATTTAGGAGAGGACAAGCTCCTGGAAGGTTTACATCAGGACGCCATAATGGTAATGCAGGAATTCCCTGTCTTCAGTGTCATGTTCTTTTGAGTTATGATTATGCTAGCAGATAATATGAAAAGATTCTCTTAAAAATCAAAGCCATTGTTATGATGAAAAAGAGTGTGTAGGTGTTCAAGCTTTGCGGACACCAGATTTCTTTTCTTTTTGGCACGGTAGACCATGTTTCAATTGGATCTTTTTTGACAGTAACTAGACAATTGTTTCCAGCCCATTAGACAACCTTTGAACTCTAGCAGATTTTCATACAAATTTTGATAGATTCACGGTTTTTTGTGAATATGTGAACTATACCGCTGCATAATATGCTTGTGTTGTTCTGTGAATGTGTTCAGAATACTGTTTAACATGTGCTCTGTTTGACAAATCTTTCAAATTGAAGGCCATGGATCATCAGAAAGGGAGGCACCTCCACCCGGCTATGTGTGCCGCAGCTGCGGAGTTCCAGGCCATTTCATTCAACATTGCCCACAGGAAAACCAGATGCCTCCACCTAGCTATACCTGCTACAGATGCCGGGTTCCAGGGCATTTTATTCAGCATTGCCCAACCATTGGCGGTTCCAAGGCAGTTTATATTTACTGTGATGTTAGTGTTCTTTATTAGCATGATAGCATCTTCACTTTGTTTTTTCAAATAAATTCATTGTTCAGTATTTACTGCTCTACTTTATTCATAAATCCATTGTTCATTTTTGTTTATTAAAATAGCCATGTCTATCTGCTATTCCTAGGATTTCCTTAAATAACTATGCTAATAAATATGTCCATCTCGGAGAGAATTAATCTTGCTTCCTTGCAGACTCTGAACATGAGGACCATGTGGACTAAACTTGCATGTGGGTGCACCAAGGAGAAGGTCCCACTTATCAAGGGATAACAACTAATTGGTCAGACTTTGTGAAGACAGGGGTTGGATAATTTGGAGAATGTCTTTGCATTCAAGGCTAAAAGGGGCAAAGTGTCGCTCGTTGTCTACCTGTTTTGACAAGGTTGGTTACAAGGTTGTCATCATACTATCCATGCAAATGTTTCCTGTGATTTCATCTGCTAAACAATGATGCATTAGCAGAACTATATAGGTTCATTGTGAGCGTTCGCTTGGACTTATCTCACACCGTTGATCTGGCTCGCTTTGGTTATGTAATAAGCCAACTATTGTATCTACTTAGTGTTGATCCATCAGCTTGGCTTACTTTTGGAACATACTACGTATTCCCCCATTTGTCATGAACTTTTAGATCTAATGTTTCATGCTTCTGGTATATTTGATGGCCTTACCTTTTGTCATTGTTTGGACAAATTGCTCTACACTGGACACTTATGTATCAAGGCAATGCCATGCTTCTGATGCAACCTTATTGTATTGGACTGATCCATTATTTGAGCAATCACTCTAGTTTTCCTTTGCAATGGTTAATACATTGTTTATGCGCTTGGACAATAAGTTGAGTCAGGCACCCATGAGAATTGATTTGGTGTATGGCACTGTACCCGCGAGAAATTTTATGCAGTTGATTTCTATCTAAATATTCCTTGGGCCAGTTCATAGATAATGATTCTGTACTATAGCTGTATTATCGGATTGGATAACCTTTTTTGTATGTACTGGGAGTGGAGGTTTCCATGTCTATTGAGCATTGATCGGTTAGAACAGCTGATGAAGAATGGAGCCCTTTGGTTGGAATTTCTTATATAACTTGCGGCGTCGTAGGTTCCATAGAATTTGTTAAGGAAAGTGCATCGAATAGAAATGGCTTTTGCTAAGAGAACAGGGTATACTTTTTGTGATGCATGGCGGGTTGTCCTTTTAGCTTCTTAGTCATTGTGTATGGATGGTTTGGTTAATGCCGGTTTTAATCGCTGACATGATCTTGGAGGTTTGGTTCAATTAAAAATATCATGTCATGTTACCAGCATAGATGCTATTTTCTTATAACTACCCCTTTCTTCCTGTCACAGTAGCACCATTCCAGATTGTGCATTAATAATGAAAACCTATCTATGATCTGTTGGTCTGATCCATTTATTCTTTTTTTATTTATGTGATGACTTTTCTGATTACAGGAAGCTGAAGGTGTTACCATTCATGGACATGGAACAGAAGCTGCCCGGATATTGTGACAACAAATGGAGGTTAAATCGGGAAGCGAAAGCCAGGTGATACCTTGATCACTATCTTTACTACTCTCATGCATATTCTACTGTCGAAATCTAGATGCAGTATTTCCACATTGGAAAACTTTGTATGGTCCATGGACTGAAAGTTTATTTGTTTTGGGGAACTCTCATTGGTAGGATTTTGCACTAGGACGCTTTTTATGGGCATATACAACATTATTTTTTACTGATGTCTGATTATTGTAGCTTCAAACTATTCCCTGTGATGTTTTTCTTGAACTATATTCACTGTGGTGTTTGTACTACTGCATTTATTCCTCAGAACATTTGACGGCCCAGTAATAATAGTGCTAATACAAACTTTATGAAGGTTCAAGTATTTGGGTTCTAGCTCCAGATTGGATATGGTAGCTGCTTATTGATTTTCCTATTCATCTGGCAGGATTAAGGCATTGTTGTTACTTGCCTACCAATTTTAAGCTGACAGTTTCTTATTTTACTTTCGTCTGAATATTGGGATGCCTAGCAAATCAACTCTTTTGTACTCGACAATTCTGAGTTTGATCGTTAAATCTGAATATAGTTTAGAAATAGTTTTTTATGACTTGGACTATTGGTTTCGTTTCCTTCGGCCTTTGTTTGTGCTCCAACAGCAAATAGGCACATGGGGCATGCCACCACGCCGTAAATTTGGGTGGCCGCTGAGGGCACTTTTGACATTTCGCTTACCCCTGCGCAATGTGCCTTCCTTCGATTCATTGCTCTTTGCCCAATCGACGAGACGCTTAGGGCTGCGGCCGCCAGCCCTATACCTCCCCCTCTCTAATCTCTCGAGCGCCGCAAAGAGCTTACTATTTCCATTTGCTCAGCAAAGTTTTGAGATATTCCATCCTAATTATCTAATTGTAATGCTTTTATGATGCAGGACTATTATCTTGTGATGTGGCTTTCTTGTATCACATTTGCCTTGCTTCTCCTGAAAGAGATACCATTTTGTTGGTGTTTACTGGTTAATCCTTTTGCATATGTTTACGGATGGATACTCGATGTTCTCGGTTCATATCGTTGCTGATACTTGCCTTCTCTTGCTGATTTCCCAAATCATGCACATAGCTATTTTAGTATGGGTTACAATATCCCTTTGTAAAAAAGCATATATGTATGTTACCTTTTGTGTGAGTGAAATATTCATCAGCATTGTAGTGGACATATGCTCTTTGTACTAAATTTGATGTTTTCTACTGAATCATTCGATTCTTGGTACCGGACTAATGCTTCCATGAGAAATAGCAGGCGCTGGATCATTGCCGTAGATAGTCTTCCTCATGTGTCTTTGAGAAATCCTAATGCTAGATCAGTGGCTCAAATTTTGCTTTTGTATCTATTTGGCGCCACTCTATCTATATCTTTTTTGTACCACCTTCATTGCAATTACGAATACAATGTTTGGTCGGACATAAGGTTCGACTGCTTTGAGTTGTTTACAGGGCACACTGAGTTGTTTTAGTTCTGATGAAGATGTCGTTGGATCGATGTTGTTCTTACACCTTTGATTTGATACATTTATTACCAGGTTGGATACGACCGCATCGGCAGGGGTGCAGGTTGCGGCAAGCCGCAGCTTCCATCTAGTCATATAGATTGTCCAGAGTGCGAAGCAGATCAGAATTAATCGTTAGGGTACCTCAACATCGTTCAAGGCAAGTTTGCACTTTTGATTTTGCTCATTGTATATTATGCTATGCATGTGTGATTTTAAGCTATGGTAAACGTTTGGCCTGATATGTGTATCTCATGTTGTCATGTTTGGTATTGATTGTGTTATGTGATGGTGTGATCAACTTGCTATGGTAGACGTGGGCATGTGTCGAGTGATCCATGATAGTGGTGAGTGTTTATAGATGTAGGCTTGGGATTATTAAATAGGTGAATGCGTCATTGGCAGAGCGCTCTATTGTCCCTAGAGAATGCATCATTGACAGAGCACACTTGAGGCGAGGTATAGTTTTTGGAACTTAAATCTGGTGAATGCGTCCTTGGTAGAATCCCTCTCTCCCGTGCCGTTTCGCCTCGTTCAGATCTCAAGGGAGTTCACCGCCCTTTGAAGCTTCTGTCGGTCGATTGCATCGCTTTTGGAGGTTCCCAGCTTCTCCTCCTGCCCCCTCTCTCCCGTGTTGTTTCGCCTCGTTCAGATATCGTCGGAGTTCGCCGCCGTCTGAAGCATCCATCGGTTGATTGCATCGCCTCTGGAGGTTCCCAGCTTCTCCTCTCGCCCCTAGTATATTTCCCTTGGTCTCCTTCTCCTCCCTCATCTATTATTTCTTGCAGGGAAACACTACACTGAGTCCATCGAGCTCGTTCGGAGCTCAACTCCGCTGCCGCCGCTCCAGCCGGTTGCCACCGTTGGGGGAGCAAGCCCCATTCACCCCTGCGGACGTGTTTGAGTTCACCGACGCCTACGACACCTTGTCCTGCCTTCCTAGAGTCTCGGAGGTCCCTGTAACTGCCGCCAGCTTCAAATCCAAGCCGCCCTATGGTCGTCGTCTTCCTCAAGTCCGGAGGCCAGCCCCAGTTTCTCCGGTGAGTCCCTGTCGTCCGTCCGATCTCCATCCAACTGATGTTATTAGATCGCCCATGTTTATTTATTTATTTACCAAAACATTTTCCGTTAAGTTGCGGCCATTCGCCGTTTAGCCACAACAGCAAACCACTCCAGCCTATTACAGTTGCGCCATGTGACAACGTCACAACAACTGTGGTAGTTCTTCCAGGAACACTGTCATGGCACAATTTGTTTCGTAGATTTCATATCAAATTTTCGTTTAGGTATATCTTGAGATCCATAACTCTAAATTCATCGATTCTTTTTCCTCAGTACTCGTAGTGACCAGGAGAATACAGTGGAATCAAAATTTCACATTTTTTGAGCTGTTTAAATTTGAATTTGCTCAAATTTGAATTTAACCTTCCGGAGGCCATATCTTTCAAATCGTTGATCCAAATTAGTTGATTCTTTTTGCACTGTGATCCTACTAGCATGTAGATAAGATATACCTACTATTATGGTCTGTTAATTATGTTTTTATTTGAATTCCTTGCTGTTGACTTTATTGTGGTTTTATGTGGGTATGATTTATTTATCGGTGCCTTTGTTAATCGTATAGATTGTTCGGAGTGCGAAGCAGATCGGAATTAATCGTTAGAGTACTTCAACACCGTTCAAGGAAAGTTTGCACTTTTGATTTTGCTCATCCTATATTCTGCTATGCATGTGTGGTTTTATGCTATGGTAAACGTTTGGCCTGATATGTGTATCTCGTGTTGTCATGTTTGGTATTAATTGTGTTATGTGATGGTGTGATCAACTTGCTATGGTAGACGTGGGCATGTGTCAAGTGATCATGAAAGTGGTGAGTGTTTATGAGGGTGTTTGTTTCCAGGGACTTATTGGTTTAGGGACTTGAACAAGTCCTTATAAGTCCCATCTAAACCAAATAGGAGGGACTTATAGGGACTTAAAGTGGGCATTTGGGACTTATGCAATAAGACTCTCAAGGAGAGTCTTATAGGGACTTATAGTTGTAATATGGTCTTATAGGGACTTATAAGTCCCAGGAACCAAACAGGTAGGGACTTTTTAGGGACTTGAGACTTATAAGTTGGGACTAAAAAAGTCCTAGGACTTATGAACCAAAGAGGGCCTATAGCCGTAGGCTCGGGATTATTAACCAAGTGAATGCGTCACTGGCAGAGCGCTCTATTGTCCCTAGAGAATGCGCCATTGACAGAGCGCACTTGAGGCAAGGTATAATGTTTGAAACTTAAATCAGGTGAATGCGTCCTTGGCGGAGTGCTCTATTATTCCTAGAGAATGTGCCACTGATAGAGCGCACTTGAGACAATTCTGAAGTTCTTGTCATGTTTACTTAGAATCTTTGGGGTTATCTTGGGCGAGTAAGTTAGAGGCGGTTGTAAGTTCAGTTAGTGGAGGGAGGTAGCTGAAGACATTCTTCTCAAAACTATCTCGTGTGTTTTGTTTGTCATACTTTACTTGTGGATGTGCTATATCATTATGTGTGAATTGCCAATACATTCAATGTATTGACCCTTGTGGTTGCAACTTATCATGTTACAAGATTTTCAGATGATCAGTGAGAAGGGTTGTGAGTCTTCACTCAGCATTTCGCCAGTGGGCCTTGATGGGATTCATTGTTTGCTTATGCTACATTTCCGCTGTTATTATTAAGTAAAGCTAGTTATGTACTATGAGTTTGTAATACTTTATGAATTATGGATCATAGGTTATAGTAAATGATGCACTTGTTACTTTGATATTCCTATGTACTATGTGTGCTAGCGAATCGATCCAGGGACTAGCACAAAGACATCGAATCTTATCAGGTTCGGGTTGTTACAGCATGTTGGACTGGAATGCAGCTATCACAGCTGCCGGGTGGATGTCTGGGATGTTCGTGTGCACTTGGCTGAACCTCTGCATGTACTTCCGCAATGGGAGGAGCTGCAAGTCACTGGGCTGCCTAGGTTCTTGATGGCCGCCCGTGAAGGCGCCAAAAAACTTGTGGCACAGGTCAGCCCAGGTCAAGATGGAGTTCTCTGGCAGGTGTATCAGCCAACACCTCACATTTGGCTCGAGAGCCAAAGGGAAGGAGTTGGTGAACCCCTTCTCATCTCTTCCTCGGCAGCTTGAACAGCGATGGTGTAGATGCTTAAAAACTCTGCTGGGTTCAATCTTCCATCGTACTTCTCTAGTATTTCTGGCTTGAATGTGCGAGCTGATGACCAATGGACTTGTCGTAACTCACGAGTGAAGGCGGGGCACCCACCCTCGAAAGGCAGGTACCCACTCTCACGGGGCATGGGCTCATCAACGTCGGGGCCATTGCGCCTATCAGACTGGCGGTGGGTTTTGCAGAACCGTTCAATGGTGACACACACGTCTTCCCTCCGCCTGTCTTTCAGCACTCGCCGTTGGTCCCGACGCGCTCAAGGATTAGATGAAGCCATCGATACGTCGTTGGGCTCCAAGTCGTGTGGTTCTGGCTACGACCCTTGCGCTGGCTATCGTCGAGTGGATTCCATCGTGGGGGTGGCTCCTCCAGTATGGCCAGCGGCTCAAGATGTTGTCGCCTGTGGAGGTCGTGATGGGTCCGCTCACTGTGATCCTCCCGCCTCGGCAAAACCAATCAAGCGCTGAATGGTGGCTCTCCACTCTTCCATCTAATCAGCCGCTGGCGGGAATCTCAACAGGAGTTGGGCCTGCGCCATGGCCTCTGAAGCGGTGCTCGGCATGGATGACGACGTAGACCATAACGTCGTCTGGCTCCTCACGATGCCGGTCGTGGCAGAGCCATGTCCTCGTCGCTGTGAGCCAGACGCCAGGATGGCATGGTGACGAGGCGGATGTGTCTGGGGATCTGCAACTTTGTTTGGCGCATCAACTCGGTCAGGTTGCTCCGGGGGTGGCGCGTGCTTGACGGCCGCACCTGCAGCGGGGGCAGCCAGAGGGTTGCGGTTTGCCCTAGAGCGAGCGTCACCGTTGCGGCTGCGCCCTTCGGTGTGGTGGAGAGGTAGAGACGGAATAATCTCTCCACCCACGCCCTGTGGAGGGTGGCCGCTAGGATATATTGTTGGCGTTCTCCTTCTCCAGTGCCTCCTACTCCCGTTTTGGCCGCAAGGGAGGTGGCGACAACGCCGCATGCGCCGACTGATACGTCTCCAGCATATCTATATAATTTTTTATTGTTCCATGCTGTTATATTATCATTCTTGGATGTTTTACAATCATTTTATAGTAATTTTATATCAATTTTTTGGCATTAACCTATTGACATAGTGCCCAGTGCCAGTTGCTGTTTTCTACTTGTTTTTTACTTTGCAGGAAATCAATATCAAACGGAGTCCAAATGCAGTGAAACTTTTTATCGATTTTTTGGACAAGAAGACATCCAATGGGCCAAAGAAGTAACAGAGGGTCGTCCCGTGGTGAGCACAAGACACCAGGGCGCGCCTGGACGCCCAGGCGTGCCCTGGTGGGTTGTGCCCACCACGGTGGCCTCCTGCACCGCCTCTTTGCTCTATAAATACCCCAATATTTCAGAAACCCTATGGGAGTCGACGAAAATCAATTCCAGCCACCGCAAGTTCCAGAAACACCAAATCCAATCTAGACACCATCTCGGAGGGGTTCATCATGTCCATTGGTGCCTCTCCGATGATGCGTGTGTAGTTCTTTGTAGACCTACGGGTCCGTAGTTAGTAGCTAGATGGCTTCCTCTCTCTCTCTCTATCTCTCTCTCTCCCTCTCTTGATTATGAATACAATGGTCTCTTGGAGATCCATATGATGTAAGTCTTTTTGCGGTGTGTTTGTTAGGATACGATGAACTTTGAGTTTATGATCAGATCTATGTTTTTATCCATGAAAGTTATTTGAGTCTTCTTTGATCTCTTATAAGCATGATTGATTATAGCATCGTATTTGTTCTCCGATAGCAGTGGGAAGAGGTGCTTTGTGATGGGTTCGATCTTACGGTGCTTGATCCCAGTGACAGAAGGGGAAATGACACGTATGTATTGTTGCTATTAAGGATAACAAGATGGGGTCTATTTCTACATAAATAGATCTTGTCTACATCATGTCATCATTCTTATTGCATTACTCCATTTTCCCATGAACTTAATACACTAGATGCATGCTGGATAGCGGTCGATGTGTGGCGTAATAGTAGTAGATGCAGGCAGGAGTCGGTCTACTAATCTTGGACATGATGCCTATATAATGATCATTGATTGGATATCATCATGATTATTTGAAGTTCTATCAATTGCCCAACAGTAATTGTTTTCCCACCGTTTGCTATTTTTCTCGAGAGAAGCCACTAGTGAAACCTACGGCCTTCGGGTCTCTCCTTATCATATTTGGCTTTGCGATCTATTTTCCTTTTCTTTTATTTTCAGATCTATTAAACCAAAAATACAAAAATACCTTACTGCACTTTATTTTATTTACTATCTTTTATCCTATCTATCACAATTTTTTAATGCCTTCTCGCCAATTTGTGGCACCATTACCCGAAAGGGATTGACAACCTCTTTAACACGTCGGGTTGCGAGTATTTGTTATTTGTGTGCAGAGGCTGTTTATGTTATGTTGCTTGGTTCTCCCACTGGTTTGATAAGATTGGTCTTGTTATTGAGGGAAATACCTACCGTCCCTTTGCTACATCATCCCTTCCTCTTTGGGGAAATACCGACGCAGTTCAAGCAGGCATCAAAAGGAATTTCTGGTGTCGTTGCCAGGGAGACATCATCAACATCAACCATGTTCCTAATCACAAATCTCATCTCCTCGCAATTTACATTATTTGCCATTTGCCTCTCGTTTTCCTCTCCCCCACTTCACAAAAATTTGTCGTTTTATTCGCCCTCTTTTTCATTCGCCGTTTTCTCGTTAGATCTGTTTTTGAGTGCAATCTTATTCTGTATTCACCATGACTCAAGAGAACATCAAGTTGTGTGATTTCTCAAATACCAAAAGCAATGATTTTATTAGCACTTCAATTGCTCCTCCCGCCACTAGTGCGAAGTCTTGTGATATTAATACTGCTTTGCTGAATCTTGTTATGAAAGATCAATTTGCCGGTACTCCTAATGAGGACGCCGCGTCCCATCTTAACGCATTCGCGGAATTATGCGATATGCAAAAGAAAAAAGATGTGGACAATGATGTTGTGAAGTTGAAATTATTTCTGTTTTCTTTGCGAGATCGCGCAAAATTTTGTTTTCTTGTTTGCCTCGCAATAGTATCGATTCTTGGAACAAGTCCAAGGATGCTTTTATTACTAACTATTTTTCGCTTGTAAAAATCATTTCCCTTAGAACCTAGATCATGAATTTCAAGCAACTTGAACATGAGCATGTTGCACAATCTTGGGAAATGATGAGATTGATGCTAAGGAATTGTCCAACTCATGGGTTAAATCTTTGGATGATCATACACAAATTTTATGCGGGGTTGAATTTTTTTCTTGTAATCTTTTAGATTTCACCGCAGGGGCATTTTTATGGAAATTACCTTGGGTTAAGCTACTAAATTTCTTGACAATATTATGGCCAATTACCCACAATGGCATACCGAAAGAGCTCCTACTAGTAAAAAAGTCAATTCGGTAGAAGAGATAAATTCTTTGAGTGAAAAGTTGATGCTCTTATGAAGTTGGTTGCTAATAAAAGTGCTCCTATTGATTTTAATGATGTGCCTTTGTCTACCTTGATTGAGCAAAATAGTGATGCCATATATGTGAATTTTATCTCGCGAAACAATTTCAATAACAATGCTTATAGAGGTAATTTTAATCCTAGGCCTTTTCCTAGTAATTCCTCTAATAATTATGGTAATTCCTATGGTAATCCCACTCATAATAATAATAGAAACACCTCTGATCTTGAGAATAATATTAAAGAATTTATCAATACTCAATTTTTTTCAATTCTACGATAGAAGAAAAGCTGAATAAGGTTGATGATATGTCTAGAAGTATTGATAGAATTTCTCATGATGTAGAAACTCTCAAGATAAAAAATTTTGTGCCTAAAGTTGAAGAATCAATTAAAGCTCTTTATTTTTCTATGTATTAAAGTAAGCAAAGAACCGCTATGGTTAGAGATAAAAGAGAACTTTTAGAAAAAGCGCTTTCTAGCGATTGCTGTCATAAAAGTGATGAAGATCTTAAAATTATTGGTGTTTCTTCTGTTGAATCTTTTTTTTAGTAAAATTAAGATTGATGAAAAGGGGACTGGAGAAGAGTCAACTTTAGCTAGAAGGTGTCCCGATAATTCTGAGGGTGAAAATCTTGTTGAGAAAATTGATAAAAGTGGGTTTGAAGAGGTCAAGACTTTAACTAGTGATGTGCCCACTATTTTGGATTACAAAGACTTTAATTATGATAGTTGCTCTTTGGTTGATTGTATTTCTTTGTTGAAATCCATGATAAATTCACCCCATGCTTATGAACAAAATAAAGCTTTTACTAAACATATTGTTGATGCTATGATGAAAGCTTTTGAGGAAAAGTTGGAATTAGAAGTTTAAATTCCTAGAAAATTAATGATGAATGGGAACCTACCATCAAAGTCAGGATTACAAATTATGAGTGTTTTGCTTTATGTGACTTCGGTGCTAGTGTTTCTACAATTCCAAAATATTTATGTGATGTGCTTGGTCTTACCAATATTGAAGAATGCTCTTTAAATTTGCACTTGGTGGATTCTACTATTAAAAAGCCTATGGGAAGAATTAATGATGTTCTTATTCTTGCAAATAGGAATTATGTTCCCATAGAATTTATTGTTCTTGATATTGATTGCAATCCGTCTTGTCCAATTATACTTGGTAGAGCGCTTTTACGTACTATTGGTGTCGTGATTGATATGAAAGAAGGCAATATTAAATTCTAGTTTCCACTAAGAAAGGTATGGGACACTTCCCTAGAACAAGAATTAGGCCACCATATTAATCAATCATGAGGGCATCATATGGATCTAGAACTCAAGATTACAAAACTTAGATCCTACATGTTATGCCTAGCTAGGGGCGTAAAACGATAGTACTGGTTGGGAGGCAACCCGACTCGCATCTTTTTTGCTTTTTTGTTTTCTTGATATTTTCAATAAAATACACAATTATGCCTCTATTTAGATGCGTTTTTGTTATTTAAATTAGTGTTTGTGCCAAGCAAGGCCTTTGGGATGATTTGGGTGAGAGTTGATTTGATCTTGCTGAAAAACAGAAACTTTTGCGCTCACGATATTATTTTTAAATTTTATCAGAAGAGTGCTTTTGAGTTTATTAATTTTGTAGAGGATTAATAAACAAATTATTCACGTCTTCCTAATTTTTCAGAATTTTTGGAGTTACATAAGTATTCAAAGTAGTCAGATTGCAAAAGACTGTTTTGTTTTTGACAGATTCTGTTTTCTTTGCGTTGTGTGCTTGTTTGGATGATTCTATGGTTTTCTTTGAAGAGTTTTTGCCATAGAAAAGTTGGAATATAGTAGATATAATGCAAAAATAAAATATGAATGGGTTTGCAACAGTACTTATAGTAGTGGTTTGCTTTCTTATACTAATGGATCTCATGAAGGTTTTGTTGAGTTTTGTGTGATTGAAGTTTTAATGTTTTGGGTGATCTTACAATGGATGAAGGAACAAGGATTAGCAAAAGGCTAAGCTTGGGGATGCCCGAGTAACCCCAAGATAAGATTCAAGAAGTAGCAAGCAACTAAGCTTAGGGATGCCCCCGAGTGGCATCCCTTCTTTCTTCTAACAACCATCGATATTTTACTTGCAGCTATATTTTTATTCGTCACATATTATGAGTTTTGCTTGGAGCGCCTTGTGTGATATGAGTCTTTGGTTGTTTTTCTTTGTGTTTTAGTCTTTAATCCTTGATGGACACACCTTTTTGAGAGATCCAAAAATTATGCTATGCTTGCTCCTATGCTTCACTTAAATGTTTAGAGCCATGGAATTGCTCTAGTGCTTCACTTATATCTTTTTGAGCACGATGTACTTTGTTAGTTTTGAAGAAATGCTATGCTTCACTTATATTTATTTGGGAGTTAGTAGAACTTCTAAGAAATTCTCTCTTGCTCCACTTAGATTATTTTGAGAGAAAGAAATTTTATGCTCATGTTCTTCACTTACATTTGTTTGAGCTTATTAAAAGCAACATATGAAAATAGTCCCAAAGTGATAGATATCCAAGAAGGATATAACAAAAACTTTCATGAAGATCATTGGAAAAAATAAACTTGGTTCTTAGTAATGGTCTTGAGATATGATGATATGATATGTGAGTCATGTTGATGAGTAATTATGCTTTAGTAAGAATATTGGTGTTAAGGTTTGTGATTCCCTATGTAATCATGAAAGTCAATAGTAATGCAATGATATTTATATCCTACTTGTGGTGCATTATTCGGTCTTACTTATGCTTAATGCTTGGGTACGAGATTTTTCGTTTCTTGGTTGGTCGCTTCTCAATCTTTTTGCTAGCCTTCATTTTTGCACTAAGTATGATCACTACTTGTGCGTCCAAAACCCTTTAAGCCAGTTTTGCCATATGAGTCCACTATACCTACCTATATGCGGTATTTCCATGCCGTTCTAAGAAAATTTGCATGTGGCATCTCTAATTTTCAAAATAAATTTCTCTTTTGTGTGCTCGTACAGCTCGCTAGGCGGTGAGGGGTGGCCAATATTTTCCATGCTAGATGTGTTATTATCATGATGAGTGTTTATTCACTTGTCATTGCATGAGAGTACGACAAAGGTATTAGGGATGCCCAGTCCCGAAGTGAAAAAAATGAATTTACTTTATGTTGTCAAATAATAAATTCTTTGGAAAGTGTTGGTATGGAGGGCACTCGTGGATACGGGAGTAATGCTACATCTATGTAAAACACACACATAATCTAACGTAAATAGCAACATGGTGGGCTAGGATTGGGGAGAGGGGAGAAAGGGGCCCACCCCCCTTAAAATTAGTGGGGAGAGGATTTAGTTTAGGCATTTTACGTAACCTTTTGTAACTCTTTATGTAGATGTAGCATTATTGTGGATACGGTTAGCCATGGAAAGTGAAAGTATAGTGGAAAAAGGAATAAACTTTATTTTCTGTTTGGGAACCGCCTATGATGTATCTAGCATGGAAAGTGTTGGGAGCTCTAAGTCATTTTTGTTGGTGGGAAAAGTATGCCTCCCAAAATGTTTTTATCTCTCAATTTTTGCTTTGAGCTCTGACACCTCTACAAATCCCTACTTCCTTCTGCAAAGGGCCTTTCTTTTACTTTAGCCAATTTTTAATTTGAATTTGAGTCTCCATCTTCTCTCATAAAGCACCAACTAAGGGGCACTGTGATCGTATTTGAGCATTAGGTATAGCTAATATTCAAGTGTGTTTCATGAATGGATCAATGGTTGAGTATAATGGGCTAGGGATAACTTGCTTTACCATTGATATTTTGAAAGACATGGTTGCTTGTTGGTATGCTTGAGTATTAAAATCTTCATGTGAAAACTAGACTATTGCTTTGAACCATATAAAAGTCCTAATGTCCATGCTAGAAAGAAAAGATTATGTGATGAACATGTTAGGCAGCATTCCACATCAAAAATTCTGTTTTTATCGTTTACCTACTCGAGGACAAGCAGGAATTAAGCTTGGGGATGCTGATACGTCTCCAACGTATCTATAATTTTATATTGTTCCATGCTGGTATATTATCATTCTTGGATGTTTTACAATCATCTTATAGTCGTTTTATATCATTTTTGGTACTAACCTATTGTCATAGTGCCTAGTGCCAGTTGCTATTTTCTGATTGTTGTTTTTACTTCAAAGGAGATCAATATCAAACGGAGTCCAAACGCAACGAAACTTTTTGTGGATTTTTTTGGACCAGAAGACATCCAGTGGGCCAAAGAAGTACCAGAGGGCCATCCCGTGGTGAGCACAAGACACCAGGGTGCGCCTGGAGGCCCAGGCGCGCCCCTGGTGGGTTGTGCCCACCATGGTGGCCTCTCGCATCATCTCTTTGCTCTATAAATACCCCATTATCCCAGAAATCCTAGGGGAGTCGACAAAAATCAATTCCAGCTGCCGCAAGTTCTAGAAACACCAGATCCAATCTAGACACCATCTCGGAGGGGTTCATCATGTCCATTGGTGCCTCTCTGATGATGCGTGGGTAGTTCTTTGTAGACCTAGGGATCCGTAGTTAGTAGCTAGATGGCTTCCTCTCTCTCTCTCTCTCTCTCTTGATTATCAATACAATGGTCTCTTGGATATCCATATGATGTAAGTCTTTTTGCGGTGTGTTTGTTGGAATCCGATGAACATTCAGTTTATGATCAGATCTATGTTTTTATCCATGAAAATTATTTGAGTCTTCTTTGATCTCTTATATGCATGATTGATTATAGCCTCGTATTTCTTCTCCGATATTTTGGTTTTGTTTTGCCAACTTGACCTATTTATCTTGCAATGGGAAGAGGTGCTTTGTCCTTGATCCCAGTGACAGAAGGGGAAATGACACGCATGTATCGTTGCTATTAAGGATAACAAGATGAGGTCTATTTCTACATAAATAGATCTTGTCTATATCATGTCACTGTTCTTATTGCATTACTCCATTTTTCCATGAACTTAATATACTAGATGCATGCTGGATAGCGGTCGATGTGTGGAGTAATAGTAATAGATGCAGGCAGGAGTCGGTCTACTAATCTTGGACGTGATGCCTATATAATGATCATTGCCTGGATATCGTCATGATTATTTAAAGTTCTATCAATTGCCCATCAGTAATTGTTTTCCCACCGTTTGCTATTTTTCTCGAGAGAAGCCACTAGTGAAACCTACAGCCTCCGGGTCTCTTCTTATCATATTTGCCTTTGTGATCTATTTTCCTTTGCTTTTATTTTCAGATCTATTAAACCAAAAATATAAAAATAGCTTGCTGCACTTTATTTTATTTGTGATCTATTTATCCTATCTATCACAATTTTATCATGCCTTCTCACCAATTTGTGGCACCGTTACCCGAAAGGGATTGAAAAACACCTTTAACATGTCGGTTGCGAGTATTAGTTATTTGTGTGCAAGGGTTGTTTATGTTGTGCTGCTTGATTCTCCTACTGTTCGGTAACCTTGATCTCATCACTGAGTGAAATACCTACCGTCGATGTGCTGCATCATCCCTTCCTCTTTGGGGAAATACCGACGTAGTTCAAGCAGGCATCACCGGCCACAAGTCCCGCGGTGTCCACGTCCCCGTGCGTCCCCATAGCCCCCGCGGCCAGGCCTTCGAGATGGACGGGTGAGCTGGAGCACCGGGCTTTTTCTTGGGTGCCATGGAGGATTAAACCGTCGATGAAGAAAAGGATGATGAAGATGATGCACTGCATACACTCTTGGGTTTGCGCAAGTGCTTCCCCCTACCTGGCCCGCAAAAGATGTCATGGGAAAACAAGGCCACCTATGGGGACATCAGCCCCTTTTGGTTTGGCAAGGTGGAACATCACATTGCACAAACAACGGAGGGTGCAGAGCAGCATGGCAGCGATCACACGTGCAGTTTTTACCAAGGTTCGGGCTGCCACGAGGCGTAAAACCCTACTCCCGCTTTGGTGGATTGATGAGGGGATTGTGGTGGAGATGTAGCACTCGAGCCCGGCAAGGTTGCCTCAGGGCGAGAGTAGCTATGCGCGTATGAGAGTACAAGGGTCTGAATCTTTTATAAGGTTGCCACAGCCCTCCTTTTATAGATCAAGACCACAATGGCAAATCAGTCATTGTGTGCTGATTAGATAGCTAACAGTGCTATCATACCTAACTCTACAGACAGGACAAGGTGCATCGAATGCGCCACTAGTGTCACATCATAGCGCAGCCCAGCAAGCCTTGTAGGGCCGTTTGGCCACTTTCTTACCTGCCTGCGTGACACGTCTATGGACGGGTGCCATTTGGAGGTGATTTCCTTTGGAAGTGGCTACCATGTGTCAAAAAATAGCCACTTACTCACTTGGGGGCTCGACACCGCATCGATCGATGACTTGCATTAGTGTGAGGTGGAGCAGTGAAGCCTTTGTGGGGTAGGGCACCCTCAGCATCCCCGGTAAGCTTGCAGGGGAAGTCTTGAGACTTGTCTTCGGGGCAACCTCGACCCCACCAGGCTCGCCTGCCAGCAAGGGAGGTTTTTACTTAGTGGTATCTTGCTCCTTTAGCTCGACTTGGTCTTCTTGATCTGCCATTCGATTTCTCAAAGAGCTATTTTTGTCTGCTGGGTCTTGTTTTGGATGTTGTAAGCTTGCTCTTGAGCCTGTGTACAGTTCGGGCAACATACCTGGAGTTTGATGCACCAACACTTGGGAAAGATCCGACCTCGTATCGAAAGCCTCATCACCATGGTAGGGAGAAAGATCCTTGATGTTGAAGATGTCGCTCAAGGAGTACTTCTCTCGTGGGATGCCGATCTTTTAAGCGTTGTTGTTGTAGTGTTTGAGCACCTTGAAGAGTCTGTCGGCTCATGGTAGTAGCTTGATCTTGCTTTCATTGTGGATGTGTTCCTTGCTATTGGGGATATAAACCCACGGTGTGACCCGCCCAGGAGGGGCCGGGTTACACTGTTGGCAACTTAGTAATGAAGCTTAGGCAGGCCCAAGAAGCCAAGACCTGAGAGCCTAGAGGCGGCTTACAAGGCGGGCCAGCTAAAGGCCCAAGACCCGGAGGTGGTGCATGATCCAGAGTAGTAGTGCACCCGAGGACGACTTGCCTAGCAAGGCAAGGTGACTTAGAACCAGAGTCAGTCATGAAGTATGACCCGGCCTGGCTCTTGTAAGCCTAGGGCCTCGACCTGTGTATATAAAGGTGAGACCCTTCGGTGGGTAAACAAAAGTTACAATCCATCAATAGCTAGGTTAAGCGATTCCGCTCCCTTGTAATCAATACTCAATCAATACAACACAAAGCAGGACGTAGGCTTTTACCTCGATCGTGAGGGGCTGAACCTGGGTAAACTCGTGTCTCTCGTCCTGGTCAACCCCTTTAAGCTAATCACCGTAGCCATGGCCTCGCACCTAAGTCGTTTCATGAGGGCATCTACCATGACAAAACCACGACAGTTGGCGCCCACCGTGGGGCCATCGCATGGCGGTTTCAAGTTCTTGAAGGGCACTTTCCCAGGGACCGAGGGATACGATGTTGTCAGGATGTCTAAGAGCTGCCACAACAAGCTCTACATCAACGATGCTGGCTGGGGCCCCGAGGCCGACTCAATCGAGTATGGGTACCAGGTCCACTTTCGGGGGATTCATGTCTTCATTAGCAAGATCGGCGGATTAGAGCCTAAGCCGGACATTTGCACTGACATCATCGAGCCGACTCGGCGCGCGCAACCCGCCCAGATTCAACCCGGTCGAAAGCGTGTTTTCGTCGGTTTCATACATGGCATGGATCTTGCGGAGGATTCTGTATCTGGAGGAGAGATTCTCATGTACTCAGGTGATGATTCCTCGACCAAAGAGATGGAGTCGATTTACAAGCTTCAAGACGGTGGGTTTGTGGGCTATTCCAATGGCGAAAGTATTTCGAACCCCTATGAGCCGCCGTGCAGGGCTGCTATTTTCATGGCTGGCACAACGCCGGCTTTGAACTCATCAACAACTATGGCTATGAGATCTAGATCGACTGCTGCTGCGACAGCTGGGGCTGGTAGTTCAGATTTCTTGGGCACTTTGACAACTTTGCTAGCGACAAAGGTGACTATGGCGAATTAAGCAGAGTGCAATGCAGAGATTGTAAAGATTCGGGCGGAGATCACTAAGGCCCAGGAGGATATCTGTAGCGACCATACCTCAAACAGTCTGATCTTTGTGCATCAGTGCCATCCCTAGATCGGTAATGCTGACACGCACAGTACTTGAAGGATTTATAATAGAGTAGCAATCACACACTTATTACATCGAATGTCTCAAAAGAGAACTTATCACAATAAATATGGCTTAAGTCCATCTAATAACGATAACAATGGAAGGCTTGGAAGATAAGCGAGTACGTCAACTCCAATGGCATCACTGAGTATAAGACCACGACCTAAGGCACCTTACTCGTCATCTGAAAAGTCTGCAACATGAATGTTGCAGCCCGAAAAACGGGTCAGTACATGGAATATGCTGGCAATGTAACACATAGAGAGTAATGAACAGAATAAAGCTATCACTACATGCATATATGGCTGGTGGTAAGCTCTATGGCTACAGTTTTGCATAAAGCCAATTTTTCCCTACTGCAAAGGAATAAATTTTATTTAACTATCATGGCAGTTGTTAAACATTGAGAAGGGTACTCCAACTCAATCCCAATTAAGCATCATCATTAAACCCAACAAAATTAAATTAAAGTAACATGATGAGATTCACATGATAATCCAAGTACTAGATACTCAAAACGTCCATAACCGGGGACACGGCTAACCATGATTAGTTTATACACTCTACATAGGTTTGCGCACTTTTCCCCGCAAGACTCGATCTCCTCCGCTTGATTTCTCGCACTACATGGTGTTTGCGAAACGGATGACCGAGACACAGTCTTTCAGAAGCATTAACTCTCTACTCCGGGTAGACAGTACCAACCTACATCCCCTACATCTGCTAGTCTACCTCTTCAAGAGCTCACGCAACTTAATCAACTATGCTAGAGCCCATAGTAGCTTGCGGCTGCACACGGAAGTTTCTAGCATGAATAATCGCATGATCCCTTTAAGCCTGGGTGGCGGTCCATAGGAGAATCACACGGTACCCCGGGATTTCCAAAAATACAGACAACAATGGGTTCTCCAGGTGCCTCAGTCCACCCAGATGTGAATTTAAGTTGCCACATTAAGTAAACCATTAATTTACAAATCTCACATCTGTCATGGATACACTCACCCAATCCATGCCTACTAGCATAGCATGCCAATATAAGCAAACGTAGAAGTAACTCCCAAAGGTTTGATAATAAAATAGGTAATAGGTTCTACCTCATCTACTTCCCAAAACCCACATATTAATCAGATCCTAATCATGCAATTGTTTGAGGATTGATCTAATGCAATAAAACTAGGTAGTAAAGAGGTATGATCAAAGTGTTACTTGCTTTGCTGATGATCCGTGAAACCTAGAGATTCGAAGTAGCAAGCGGCACACTCCGGGTACTCTATCGCAAACAAACAAGCATACAATAAGCACTCATCTAATGCACAGGTAAAACTCAAATAAGAGATCTAACCAGAAAGTTCAACTTAAGAACTCTGGTTTGCAAAAAGAATCAAAACAAACGAAGCAACGAAAGTCAAACGGCGAAAGAAACAAACTTCATTTTACTAATCTGGACCTAAGACAATTTTACAGTAGCATAAACTTGTTTGAGTTGGTTAAACAGAAAGAAGGTTTCGAGATGAAACTCTAGGCGCTTGAATCGCCTCATTCCGATAAACGAGCGAAAAGTTATACTAAAACGAAAATCGGATCAGAAATCGCGATTAGAAATAATCGCGGAAAATCCGAGAAAAAGAAAAACAGACTAACATGCTAACGAACGAACGTTAGCTATCAGCGGCTAAACGATGAAAATCGTTCATTAAAACGAACGTACGGACGAACGTCCGCTAAATATACTAAACCAGAAAAAAAAACCGAACCGGATATAATAAAAAAACGGATCTAGGGTTTCGAAAAAAAAATAAACTGAACGGTTTTATAAAAAAACCGGCGGCTACCTTGGGATGCGTGACGGTGGCGGCGGCGGCGGGCTACTCCAGCGAGGCGGCGGGCAACTCTGGCGGCGGGGTCCGGCGGGGCGGCGATGGTCAGCGGGGT